>NC_060142.1:62114301-62417332 GCF_021461385.2 Schistocerca piceifrons
CCAGATTTTTAAATCTAAGATGACTCTAATTTCTGTGCAGAATTTGATGTACTACAGAAGCGGCCGCAAAGATTTTCAAACGGAGAAAAATTTTCGCCGAACTCTCGTTCAGAACATGTTCTGAAATACGCAGTCTATTATTTGGTTCTTGTTGATCATTATCAAAGAAAGCAGCAGTGTAAGTAACAACAAATAGCAGTCTCTTGCCATTGTTTCGCTAATGAGACGATTCCCCTCTCTCTCTTTTATTTATTATTTTTTTTTTTAATTGTAAGCGGCAGTAGCGCGCACAAAAGCAAGCCATGCCGCGAGCGGCGACAGGCCGTAAACACGCACTGTCAGAATGCGACAAACAATGCATGACAATACAGTAATGCATTTTCAGCTTAGGATGACGTGAACACCTATAACAAAGAAAACGGCACTTATCAGATCAAAGCAAAATAAGCAATCGATTCAAACCAGACAGAGCACGTGAAAAAGGAATGGTACTCACATAAATACGGACTGAGCGCCTGACGCATAGCAATGGCTACCTTGTAAAGCTTAACTGCTAAGCTTACGACTCGAACCAAACTACTGTCGCTGTATCGTCATTCATTCGAAGTAAATTGTGTCTCATATTACAATGGACCAACTTTGTTTCGATTTGGAGGTGCGGCCTAAAACTTTTCTCTCCCCTTGAATTTCGAGTCGCAAATTTCAGGTGCGGCTTAGATTCGGGATTTTTTTTTCCTTTATTTCGAGTCTCATTTTTCAGGTGCGGCTTAGATTCGAGTGCGGCTTAGATTCGAGTAAATACGGTAGCTTATTGCCCAAGTGCAGTCGAAACCATGGTAAACTGACAAAATTTTGTGCAACTGAAGTGGCTGTACATATGTTTCTGTAATCATTTTGAAAAATTATGCTGTAGAACTTTCTGTGCAAGGGCAGCAAGAACCACACTTAGGTTGTGCAAATGTTCAGGTGTGGAATATCGGCAAGATAATTCACACAATACAGAATTCCTGCAATAGCTTTGTTCAAGAACTCCCTAGAATATGGCATGGTGTTAACAATGCAAAAAGACAACCTGTTATACAGTCTGAATGGTTTTTTCAAAACTAAAATCTTCCTTGAGTCTTCATCAAGAAGCAACTGAAAATATGCCTCTGCTAGATCAGTTTTAGAAAACGTATTTACTCTTGAAATTTTGGAAAACAGTTCGTCTGGACAAAGCAAGGGATAAGGATCAATATTTGCTGTGCATCAAAGACTTGTGTAAAATCTCTACAGAGCCAAAGAGACAAACCAAATGACTGTAAGAAATGGGACAAAACTTGTTGTTCTAATATGCCTTGTTCAATCTTAACATCAGTCACTGTAATCAGGTGAATTTTGCAAAATTTGGACTTTCTGTTGCTTTAAGACAATATGGGCCTAATACTCGACCACCTTCCCTGAACCAGATTCAAATAGTGGTGCAAATTGTCCACAAACTATGTCAATGGCCTCAAAGGTGACCAAAGAATCAGTGTAGTGCAATTCATGACATACATCCAAAAGCAGAGACCAGAAATGTTTTTGATCAATGAATCTGCCTGAAAATGACAAAATCCAAGACACCTGATTAGAAGTGACATTTAGTTGCACATGACTCAGGAGTATCACTTCATGATGGCTGTACACCACCCACAACGTAAATTGCCCACACTTAAGTGTGTATGCCAGTTGATGACTGAGATCAGTGCACTAGCATCAAAAAGAAAAGTCACCAGAGTCTCTTGTTCTTTTGCACGTAACAGAATTTTTAATGGAGCCAACACATGGTCACTTCCTGAAATATTAATTTGAATTGTCTGGTGGGGACTCATGGTTCCACCGAGCTATGGCGTACTTTTACAATATGACCTATGTGTAAACACTTACAATACTTGTCCTCGTAATGTAGACATTCTCACAGGGAATGCAAGAAAAAGCAGTCAGGGCAACTTGAAAAGAAGGGTGTAACCACAAATGATGGCAGGTACTAAGCAGGGTCTGCAGAGAATGAGGCCAGTTGGTTGCCACTGAACAGAACTTGTTTACTGCTTTAGAATCTGGTATGGAGCCTGCTGCTCTGTATCACTACCCTTCTGAGTGACGAGTGAAATGTCAGAGTCTGCTGAAAAAGCCTGTAGTACCTCTTAAGGCTTTTGTGCAGCCTTCCCTGTCCAAGGCTTAGTGAAGAAAACATTCCACATATAAAGTACCACATACATGCATATTTTCTATCCATCCACTGTAAACCTGCAATCCAAGAAGTATAACTTTCCAAGTGTGATCTGCAATGTCGTAAGACTTCTATCCTCACCACTACCACATGCACTTTATAGGAAAAATGGTCAGATAATAAAGATAATATGTCGGTCAATGGTAACATGGATGTACTGGGTACAGGGACCAACTTTTGACCCAAGTAACATAATTTTGGACCCATCATCATCATCAGGTCACAGCTCCAATTCCCAGGGTGCTGGTGACAAGACTGATGGTGTTTTTTTATATAGGAGTGTAGGTTGCAGGTAATAGGCTACTCCAGTCTGGTCACAAGCATCACCTATCCCATAAAGAGCAGGGCTACTTGTGAAAGCAGTTATGTGATCTACAAACTAAACTGCAACCACTGTGCTGCATTCTATGTGGGCATGACAACCAACAAGCTCTCTGTCCTCATGAATGTCCACTGACACACTGTGGCCAGGCCAAGAAACAGCTAGACAGCCCAGTTGGTGAGTATTCTGCGAATCACAACATTCTTCTCTTCAATGACTGGTTCACAGCCTGTGCCATCTGAATCCTTCCCATTAACACTAGCTTTTTTTGAACTGCACATATGGGAACTCTCTTTGCAATATATCCTAAGTTCCCATAACATCCTGACCTTAACCTTCAGTAGTCACTGTCCTTCACCCACCTATCTCCTCCCTTTTCCCACTCAAGCACTACATGGCATCTATTCCACCAATGCACCCACAGCCATTTTACTTCTCCCTTTTTGGCTCCTCGCTCCTCCCGCTTTCTGTCTGCATCTAGCTGCCCTACCCCCATCACATCCCTGTATGCTCCCACAAGTTCCACTTCACCGTCCCCCACCCATACCCTGCTATCCTTCCCACTTCCCATACCAGCTTCACCGGCCGGTGTGGCCGAGCGGTTCTAGGCGCTTCAGTTTGGAACCGCGCGACCGCTACAGCCGCAGGTTCGAATCCTGCCTTGGGCATGGATGTGTGTGCTGTCCGTAGGTTAGTTAGGTTTAAGTATTTCTAAGTTCTAGGGGACTGATGACCTCAGATGTTAAGTCCCATAGTGCTCAGAGCCATCTGAACCATTTTGAACCATACCAGCTTCCTTATCTCTACCATCCACATAGCTTCTTCCATCAAGTGCTGTTGCTCATAGTCTTCCATTGGCAGCCAGAGATGGTGGTCATGTGTGTGGCGAGTTGTGTTTGTGTGAATGTGTGTGCGTGTTGTTCATTTCAGATGAAGGCCTTTTGGCTGAAAGCTTACTTGTTTAGAAGTCTTTTCGTTGTGCCTGTCTGTGACTCACCATCTCCACTACATAGTGAGTAGCAATCTATCCTCTTCATAATACTGTCATTATTCCATCCTGGATTTTCCATTGTTTAATTTAGCAAATAGAACAGATAACTTAATGTCCTACCTGCATCCCACAAAGCATGTTTGACATGCTCTCAGAAGGCACATTTCTGCTCACAGTACTCCAACACAGAGCCTTGTACCACTGGCATCAGGCTTGCAAGAAGAATGACATTTATTTTTTATCAAGTCCAAAGACTCAATCTTTAATAGCATCAAATTTCACTCTACTGGTTTTATTGCTGCTGGTGAAAAGTACACTCTATATTGGCACTCTTTGTGACAGTCTAAAATGTCATTTATTTTGCATGTTTCAAACTTGTTCAGAGTTCAGGCATAAAATCATTGTTAGAAGTGTGCTTTTTTTTCCAGTCACATCATTTGGTGTACACTTTGGCTAAGTTTCATCAGATTTGATACATAACTTTCTCAATTATCATAAGTTTAGTAATCTCACCAGACCTGTGATTGGAAGATACAGACATACCAATACCCATAACATAACCCCCTCATCCTGTGAGGGCATATGTGGTAGGAACATGGCCAATGTTGTAGGCTCGTCGCGTGAGCTTCTGTAGTACACAAATATAAGGCTACCTAGAGGAGGTTTCTACCTGAGTTGCTTTTATCCAATTTGTCTCTACCTGCGAACTCTTATCACTGCAACTTTTTACTGTGTGCATATTGCTGTAAATTATAAATTTACGTTTCAATGGCAGCTAAATGCAATGGAACTTTCAATTACTAAATGCACTCTTATGGGCTGTGTAGTGCTTAGGCTTCACTCAGTTTAATCAGGATCTTTCTCGTACTAGTTTTTGTGGCTCAGATGACTACTTCACCAAGAACAATTACTTTTTCATTTGTTGACTAATAGACAATTTTAATTTGTTGTTACGTAACTTACTTGTGTTCAGTAAACATTGTTAGTCCTAAGTGAGGATTATAACAATAAAGTTTGAGATATTTCCTTTATATGTAGAAACTGTATATTTTGTAATATAGTGTTGTTTTTTGTATGTGCAGTTCTCAACCCATTCCATATTTCTGAACGCTCTGTTTACTGATTTAATAATATATTTGCACAGATATTCACACTCCACTGCTACCACTGTCACTAATGATGACTAAAGTGTCCTATTTGCTTATACCATTATTTTTTAATGTAATTCCTCTTAACTCACTGCACGCACTCTGTTCAACCCTCCCCTCCTCCTCCCCACCCCTCCACCACCCCCACCCTCCACCACCCCCACCCCTGTGAGTATATTCCATTACACACTTATTTTCATAACATTTTCTTTGGACTTCCAATGTTTTCCTCAGATGTAGGAATGTATGGAAGGCAAGAGGTACCAAATTCTGTCAGTGGGATAGTAATTCTGCTTTAGGTCTTCCAGTTTTTCATTACACGGTCTATAATATTTTTGCAGTAATCATCAGCTATTACTTTACTATTTGGAAGATAATCAACAAGAAGAATCCCTTTGCAATCACAGAAATTATTGATCACCTTTCTTATGGATAAATTGTCTTCATCTTCCTTGGTGCAGGTTTACTAGTTTCCAGCTTCTGCTTCGATTACTGTTATTGTTCTGACACTAAGTGGTGGACCAATGTCTCATTAACATACACTTAAAAAACATGCCATGTTTTACTCTGCTTCTGACAAGGCTATGGCATCAGTTACTTCATATACCTTTGAAGATAGCCCAAGATGATATTGTGATGTTACTGAATGTTTTCATCTGGGTAGGAGTTTCATGGTGTCCTCCACATAGGTCACCTTTGTCAGAAGTGTGGCACAGTTGAAATCAGTTGTCCCTTTCTTAGCTGCTATAAATGAAATAACAGAAATCTTATAAACCTTCACTGGCAATGGATAAATTTTATGATGTATACCTACATCTGCATCTATGTTTTGTAAACCACTGTGAAATGAGTGGCAAAGAGTACATCATATTGAACAGTTATTAGGGTTTCTTCCCACTCCATTCACATATGGAGTACAGAAAGAATAACTGCTTAAATGTCTCTATACACACTTTAATTTGTTCAGTCTTGTCTTCACAGTTTTTACGGAAGTGATATGTATGGGGTTCTGGTGTTCCTAGATGCCTCACTTAGTTCAGCATCTTGAATCATTGTAAGTAGGCTTTTGCAGGATAGTTAGTGTGTATCTGTAGGTTTCTACCACCACAAGTTTTTCAGTATCTCTGTGACTGTCATGGAGCAAACTAACATGTGACATTTGTGCTGCACTGCTTTCAGGGTGTATACATCCCAGGACAACCACGAAATCTGGGAAAAAACTGGGAGTTTTTTCACCTGGTATAAAACCGGGAAAGCCCAGGAATTTTTCATTGTTTTAGTTTTCAGCTAAACTTTTGTAATTTTGACTTGTAGGAACTGATATTTTAACATAGAATTTTACTGTATCCCACTACTACAGAATAATTCTGCAGCAATAAAACATAAACGAGAGGGAAAAAAAACAAAATGCACCATTTTAAAACAACCAAACACAGTGCAAAAAGTGTTTACCACAGCAAAATGTGTCAAAAGATTTAGGATGAAGACTATGCAATACACAACAAACTGCTTCCAATGAGCATGACACCACAACTGATTACATTAGGTTCTTTTGAGCAGTTGGTAGCGAGCTCATGTACATGCACAGTTGAATCCCGTATGAGCAGTACATTCTCCTGCTTCTGGCTACTTGAAGTGTGGCTGTTAACTGAATCAGCAGTACAACCAAGCAGACAATGCTACCCAAAAAAAAAATTTTCTGGCGTGCCCAAGATGCCAGATTCACATACGCGCAGTGTGGTGGAGAGGGGCCTAGTCTCCACGTGATCCATGTTTACATTTAGTAATGTTGCTGTTCTCACTTGTTTACAACTCTCATGTCAAATGAAAACAAAACAGATTTCTGTAGCCGGGAGTTATCAATTGTAATTACACAAGGTTGAAATATGTTATTAGTTTCAGATTCTGATTTTATTATATTTCCACATCAGGTTTGGGCATAATTCTCTGTGACTTCGGGCAAAAGAATGTGCACTTTAAGCCGAATTATGCATTTTAGTATGGTTTACAAAATTCCGATGGTGTTGGAGCATCCTCTGATGTCCTATTTCCTTTATGATGTAATGTAAGAAAACTATGTACGTACGAACATACGGGCTTCCTGCATCATTGTAGCTGCACATGCGCCTGTTTTCTGGCGGGCTGTGACAAATCCTCAAATGACTTCTAACATTTTGTGGAAAATATTGCGAATGGTGCTTTCAAAAGTGTTACTTTCAACGTAAATTTCATTTTATGCAAGATAAATTATGTTATATGCGAAAATGTGCTTTGGATTTCTTAAATCACAGAATGTTTGACTCTCATCTAAAGCATAACACCTTAAAAGGTAGCCATGTAGAAGAATTTTCAGCCCAGAAGATGAGACATTTATGTCATTATTTAAAATTTTACTGGCACATTTGTGTGATGTATCTTAAAGCGTAAAACATGCAAAAAAGACAGATATCATATGTGAAAGCTTAGCTTTTCTTGTAGCTACACTGTGTAAATTTAAACCATTAATTTTTCTATTTGTGTGTCCGCACTGCTAAACAGTGATGTTCCTATTGGCTGACTGGCGAAATCACGTGACAGGAGAAGGTGCACTACGATCGGCTTACAACGGCGTGCATTGCAGTCTCGATTACAATGCGTCGGAAACTAACATGCTGTGTTTGGCGGAATTAAAATTTATACTTCCATGATATGAAAATATGCAGCCTATCGTAATATAAAAATTTGCTATGTACATGTCGCTGCACATAAAAAAATCTTTCCAAAACTTTTCCTGGGGTTCATTTTCTAAACTGCCGGGAAGTTCTTCATCAATGTATAAAAGCTTAACAGTTCAAAGGACTGATAAGTCTTGTAGTTCCGAGGAAAAGTATAGTGTCACTTAACATGGAAAAAGTGTATTTTCACCCGGAAAAAGGTGTATTTTTAACCTGGGAAATCCGGGAATTTTTTTTCCTTATCTGCACATACACCCTGTGCTTTGTATACATTTAATATCCCTTGTTAGTCATATTTGATATGGGCATCACACACTTGAGCAGTATTCTAAGATGGGTTGCACAAGTGCTTTGTAAGCAATCTCTTTTGTGAACAGATTGCATTTTCCCTTTATTCTACCAAGGAACTAATGATTGCCATCTGTCTTATGTACCACTGAGCCTCCATGATCATTCCATTTCGTATTCCTACTGATGGTTACACTTGGGCAACCATATGAGTTGACTGATTCCGGTTGTGATTAATATTTTTATTTTGTGCCATTTGACATTTCTGAATATTTAAAACAAGTTTCCATTCTGTGCACCACTTTGAAATCTCATCAAAATCTGATGGAATATTTGTGTAGCTTTCTTCAGACAGAAGATTAATACAGGTACCTGCATTGTCTGCAGAAAATCTGAGGTTGCTATTAATATTGACTGCCACATCATTAATATACAAAGTGAACAAAAATGATCTCAACTTACTTCTCTAGGGAAGGCCAGAAATTAGTTCTACTTCCGTCAGTGATCCTCTGTCTAAAGTTATATGCTGTGTCCTTCTTACAAGTTACAAATTTCATTTGATACCCATATGATCATGCTAATAAATGTTGATTTGATACTAAATGAGTTACTTTTTGAAAAGCAAGAACTACTTGACTGTCTTAACCTATGGGCTTTGTGATGTCATGTGAGAAAACGTGAGTCACATTTCACGTGACCTATGCCTTCAGAATCCATGTCGGTTGTCATGGAAGTGGTCATCCTGTCCAATTTACCTCATAATGTTTGAGCTCGGAACATGTTCTAAGATAGTATTATAGTCTGACAACAAAGATATTTTATGGTGGTTTTGTGGATCTCTTCTGCTGCCCTTCTTGTAGATGGGTGTGACCTGTGCTGTCTTTCAACTACAATTTTTTATTCTAGGGATCTACCATATACCAATATAATGAAAAGGAAAGTTGCTACTCACCATATATTGGAGATGCTTAGTTGGAGGTAGGCACAACAAAAAGACTGGTACAAATAAATATTTCGGACAATAGGGCCTCTGTCAAAAACAGACGACAGACACCCCCATACACACTTACACAAACACAATCATACACACATGAATGCAGTCTCAGGCATCTGAGGCCACACAGTGAGCAGCAGCACCAATGCATGATGGGGGCGGTAACTGGATGGGGAGGGGGGGGGGGGTAAGGAGGAAGCTGGGATAGGGAGGGGGAGGCATAGTAGGGTAGGGGTGGTGGACAGTGACATGCTGCTGGGGAGTGTGCAGGGCGAGGTGGAGAGAGGGTAGGGCAGCTATGTGCATTCTGGAGGTTAGATGGAGGGCAGTAGAGAGGTGAGGAGAGGTGCGGGGGAGAGGGGGAGATGAGGGGGGGGGGGGGCACTTAGCGGGAAAGGAGAGAAGAAAAAAGACAGGGAGCAATGGTGGAATGAGGGCTGTTTATTGCTGGAATGGGAACAGGGAGGGGGTGGATGGGAGAGGACAATGACTAACAAAGTTGAGGCCAGGAGGGTTATGGGAATGTAGGATATATTGCAGGGAAAGTTCCCACCTGCACAATTCAAAAAAGTTGGTGTTGGTGGGAAGGATCCAGATGCTACAGGCTGTGAAGCAGTCGTTGAAATGAAAGATGTAATGTTTGGCAGCATGCTCAGCAACAGGGTAGTCCACTTGTTTCTTGTCCACAGTTTGTCGATGGCCATTCATATAGACAGACAGCTTGTTGGTTGTCATGACTACAGAGAATGCAGCACAGTCGTTACAGTTCAGCTTTTAGATCACATAACTGGTTTCACAGTAGCCCTGCCTTTAATGGTATAGTTGATGTTTGTGACCGGACTGGAGCAGGTGGTGGTGGGAAGATGTGCAGGACAGGTCTTGCATCTAGGTATATCACAGGGGTGTGAGCCGTGAGGTAAGGGGTTGGGAGCAGCGGTTGTCTAGGGATAGAGAAGTATATTGTGTAGGTTTGGTGGACGGCAGAATACCACTTGGGAGGGGTGTGAAGGATAGTGGGCAGAACATTTCTCATTTCAGGGCATGATCAGAGATAGTCAAAACCATGGCAGAGAATGTAATTCAGTTGCTCCAGCCCTGGGTGATACTGAGTTACAAGGGTAATGCTACTCTGTGGCCAGATGATAGGCCTTTCGGGGGTGGTGGGAGACCGGAAAGATAAGGCACGGGAGATTTGATTTTGTACAAGATTGGGATGATAATTACTGTCTATGAAGGCTTCAGTGAGACCCTCAGTATATTTTGAGAGGTACCGTTCATCACGGCAGATGCGACAACCATGGGTGGCTAGGCTGTATGGAAGGGACGTCTTGGTATGGAGTGAGTGGCAGCTGTCGAAGTTAAGATATTGCTGGTCGTTATTAGTTTGATATGGACGGAGGTACTGATGTAGCCATCTTTGAGGTGAAGGTCAACGTCTAGGAAGGTGGCTTGTTGGGTTGAGCAGGACCAGGTGAAGCAAATTGGGGAGAAGTTGATGAGGTTCTGGAGGAATGTGGATAGGGTGTACTCACACTCAATCCAGATCACAATTTAGGATGGATTCCTCTAGATGGCCCATGAATAGATTGGCATAGGATGTTGACATGCAGGTGCCTATAAGTGTACTGCGGATTTGTTTGTATGTAAAGCCTTCAAAGGAAGAGGTAATTGTGGGTGAGGATACAGTTGGTCATGGCAAACAGGAGCAGATTGTTGGTTTGGAATCCATTGGGCGTTGTGAAATTTAGCATTCGATAGCGGTAAGACGATGGCCATTCAGGATGTTAGTGTCAAGGGAGGTGGCATCAATAGTGACGAGCATGGCAAAGGGACATGAACTGTGGAGAGTCAGTGGAGGAAATAGTTGGTGTCTTTTATATAGGAGGGTAAGTTACACGTAATAGGTTGAAGGTATTGGTCTATGAGAGCAGAGATTCTCTCACTGGGGGCACAGTAACCAGTCACAATGGGGAATCCTGGATGGTTGGGTTTCTGGACTTTAGGAAACATGTAGAAGGTAAGAGTGCAGGTAGTGGTAGGGGTGAGCAGAGAGATGGACTTTGGGGAGAGGTTCTGGGATGGGCCTTAGGATTTGAGGAGTGACTGGAGATCTGCTGGATTACTGGAATGGGATCACTGTGGCAAGGCTTGTCGGTGGATGTATCGGACAGCTGGCAGAGTCGTTCTGCCAGTTAATCCTCACGGTTCAAAATAACAGTGGTGGAGCCGTTATCCCCATGTAGGATTATGAGATTGGGATCAGCTTTTAGGTGGTGGACTGCAGTTCTTTCTACAGATGTAAGGTTGGTTTGCATGTTGTGGGTTTTGGGAAATTTACTTCACCTGGTCCTACTCAACCCAATAAGCCAGCTTCCTAGATATTGACCTCTGTGTCAAAGATGGCTACTTCAGTACCTATGTCCATATCAAACCTACTAACGAATAGCAATATCTCCAATTCGACAGCTGCCAACCATTCCATACCAAGAAGTCCCTTCCATACAGCCTAGCCACCTGTGGTTGTTGCATCTGCAGTGATCAGCAGTCCCTCTCAGAATATACTGAGGGTCTCACTGAAGCCTTCACAGACCATAATTATCCTCCCAACCTTGTACAAAAACAAATCTCCTGTGCCTTATCTTTCCCATCTTCCACATCTCTCAAAGTCCTACTGTCTGGGCACAGTGGAGCATACCCCTCGTAACTCAGTATCACCCAGGACTGAAGCAACTGAATTGCATTCTCCACCAGAGTTGTGACTACCTCTCATTGTGCCCTGAAATGTGAAATGTCCTGTACACTACCCTTCTCGCCCTTCCCATAGTAGTATTCCGCCATCCATCAAACCTATACAATATACTCATCCACCCCTGGACAACCGCTGCTGCCAACCCCTTACCTCATGGCTCACACCCCTGTGCTATACCTAGATGCAAGACCTGTCCTGTACATCTTCCCACCACCACCTACTCCAGTCCGGTCACAAACATCACCTATCCCATTAAAGGCAGGGCTACCTGTGAAACCAGTCATGTGATCTACAAGCTGAGCTGTAACGACTGTGCTGCATTCTCTGTAGGCATGACAACCAACAAGCTGTCTGTCCATATGAATGGCCACCGAGAAACTGTGGACAAGAAACAAGTGGACCACCCTGTTCCTGAGTATGCTGCCAAACATGTCATCCTTCATTTCAATGACTGCTTCACAGCCTATAGCATCTGGATCCTTCCCACAAACACCAACTCTTCTGAATTGCGCAGGTGGGAACTTTCCCTGCAATATATCCTACATTCCCCTACCCTCCTGGTCTCAACTTCGTTAATCATTGTCCTCTCCCATCCACCCCCCTCCCTGTTCCCATTCCAGCACTACACAGCCCTCATTCCACCATTGCTCCCTTTCTTTTTACTTCTCTCCTTTTCCACTACTCCTCCCCTCCTCACCTCTCCACTGTTCTCCGTCTAACCTCCCGACTGCATGTAGCTGCCTTACCCTCTCTCCACCTCGCCCTGCATGCTTTTCAGCAGCACGTGACTGTCCACTACTACACCTCCCCCTCCCCGCCCCAGCCTCCTCCTAACCCCCACCCAGTCACCATTCTCATCATGCACTGGTGCTTCTGCTCGCAGTGTGGCCTCCATTGCCTGAGACTGCAGTCATGTGTGTATCTGTTGTCTATTTTTGACAAAGGCCTTACTGGCCAAAAGCTTTATTTGTACCACTCTTTTTGTTGTGCCTATCAGCAACTCAGCATCTTCACTATATATAGTGAGTAGCAACTTTCTGTTTCATTATATTGTTCCATTCCATCCTGGATTTTCCATTGCTAGATGTACCATATATTATGATTTAAAAGAAGGGCTAACACAGCTGTATATATTTCACTCATCTTTGCAGTGATGCAGGAATTGAAATGGGACTGAAGTTCATAATTTCTGCCATCACAAAACTGTAAATATTGTAATTAATTTTTGGATGATTAAAATATCCTCTAATTATGACAATAAAATTTGGAAATGTACTGACTACTGAGAAAAATATTTCTGTACAGTTTTTGGTTTCATCTGGGAAGGAAAGAAGATTAGTGTTCAACATCCTGATGACAGTGAGGTCATTAGAGATGGAGCACGAGCTCATGTTAAGAAAGGATGGGGAAGAAAATCAGCCATACTCTTTCAAAGGAACCAGCTTGTCATTTATTGTGAGCATTGTAGGGAAATTCAGGATGGCTGACTAGGGATTTGAACCATTGTCTTCTGGAATGTTAGTCCAGTGTGCAGTTTCATCTGGGGTTGAATCTGGTGGTCAGTAGAAAGATTCAATTATAAAACTGTGGACACCTTTGATATTGAGTCTTGATCAAACGCTCTTGCTGCAATTTCTCTTTGGAGTACTTGCATTTCTTGCTTTGTGACAAATACGCTACCCCCATTTCCTGTTAGCTTATCCTTTCAATACACATTTAAATTGTCCCCAGAAATCTCAGTTCTGCGTTTTACCAGCTTTCAGTAACTAATATTATGAGAGCTCCACTGTTCTTAAGAGTGCTTCAAATTCATGAATGCTTTAGTTGCTGATCACTAGGATTTTAATAATCTCATTTTTGGGGGTTATTTGTTTTTATCCTACCCTAATACTTAGTGGCCTCCTACAGCTATCATTATCTGGACTGGACTGAATTGCCTAAACTAAGATACTGTGGTGCAGAACCCACAGACATATACCTATCTGGTAGCAGCCCCTTCATTTGCGGTTCCCCACTGCCCCATTTATGGAGAGCCTATAGTCCTCAACCCTGTGGCACAAGTGTAGGACTTCGTAGCCTAGCTTTTCACAGTCTCTGGTGGTACAATCTTTCTGCTCGGCTCAGAACCAGGGTACCACAATCCGTTCTTGTGACAATGCTGTAGATTGTGAGCTTTGCTCTCCCTAAGCAAGGCTGATCTTCTCAAACTCCTCTACAGGTATGACTTCAGATCACAATATAGCAGCTGGAATGAGCAACCATTCTGATGGAAGATGAAGTTGGCTGTGATAGGTCAGGATGTATGGCAGTTTACCTCCAAGTGAGGGGCTGCAGTGGAGTGATGGCACGTGTCAGGTGATGACCCTTCTTGGAAACCATGCTGGTTGAATTAGTCCTTCATTCCATAACAATTACAGCGGTGGAGATGGAACTGGAAAGTCAGACAATGGCCTCGTGACCTAGATGGCCATGGCCTTTGTGGCATGCCAGGTTTAGCAATAGCTCACCAGAAGAGCAGCAAATTGCCTGTGCCACAGTGCAATGGCAGTGGCTGGCAAAGTGCTGTAGTCAGCTTAGTAGCAGAGGTGGTGATGCATGGCTGCAGTGAAGATATCAGCTGCTGGTCTGCTTCTGCAGCTGTGCCAAAGCACACCAGAGCAGGTGAGGTCAACCACAGCCTCTGGCATGGTTGATGATGAAGGCATATGCCCTCACTGTGTGATGGACAGTGATAGTGTTTGCTCACACAAGATGTTAACAGCTGGGCAGGTATATGATGATAGTCCTGGCTTGTACCCCAGTCTGCCAGGAAAGCAACCATTGCAGATGACAGTCATCCAGCACATGACCCACTGGAAGAAAGATGCCAAGTTGGCAGCATTTGGACTAAACCCAGGCATTGGCCTGCAGTTATTGACAGCAGAGTTTGATGTTGGCAGCTAGATGGTGCATCTCAGTGTGTAGACTTACATAGACCTCCACTCAGCTGGCGCTTGGTGATGATTGGGCGTGAGTGTCTAAATTTAATGGTATTTATGCTAGCCATGTCTGATGTCGTTTCTGCAACAGTAACGGTTCTGCTCTGTAAGTCAAATTTGGAAAGCCCATCCCTTGAAAATCCATGACATCATACAACAGTTAGTCCATTATATCAGCAACTATACAGCCCAGGTAGTACTATAAAGGTGCCACAAGTTCTCCTTTCAGAAGCACTGTCTGGCAACATTTTCAATGTCAGCTTGTATACTGAATGAATGTACTTGTGATATGGCACCTAGTTACCGAGATGAATGACGATACCATCATTATAACATTGTTTTGATGAGTCCTCACAAGAGCTGTGTGCTACACCATGCTGAACCATGGCACAACACCACACAACAGATATCACTTGTTCCAGGTTCCACCACTGTTTGTAACTGGTTGCACCCTGTCATCCCTATGGCTTCTGGAACAGTCTCTTCAATGTGTTGAGTGAGGTGCAGGATACATGATGGGTGAAGATGATGATCCTTCCCATACATTGCATCCAATTCCCTATGTGGTACCACTATTTGTCATTCATTCAAACATCTGACCTTTAACAAATGCCTACCCTTTTGCACATGCTTCCCCCTAACATGGACACAGCAGGATTCTCATCAGGTGAAGTGTGTCTCAATGACTCAGTCTCAGTGGAAGAGAGCAG
This sequence comes from Schistocerca piceifrons, assembly GCF_021461385.2. Lineage (NCBI taxonomy): Eukaryota > Metazoa > Arthropoda > Insecta > Orthoptera > Acrididae > Schistocerca > Schistocerca piceifrons. The sequence continues at coordinate 62,129,447 of NC_060142.1, forward strand.
CTTGAACTTGTTATTCATAGGAATGGGTCTAGTACTTTGAGTTCTCCATACTTCTTGTTGTCCCTGCACCAGTATTCTCCGTACTCCCTGCCTTCCCTGTACCAGATCCCTAGACATATCACTGACTCACTACTGACTGTCAAGTCAATAAGTAATAATAGCTCATTTATTTCCTGGAGAGGAGACGGTATACAAAGGAGGTAATAAAATCTTTGGTGTCTCTTTTACATGACACTTGGTACTTCTCCCAACACATTCATTTTCTGCAGCTTCCAATCATTTGATAGTAGTCAGAACAATTTCCAGCTGCTTTTGGAGAGTAAGTAACTCATCTCATTCCCGAAAACAGAAAAAATGGGCTGCTTTGTGAGTGGTGCCATGTTTTACAGAATAGTAAACAAATAATTTTAACTGAGCTTACTGATTCGCCTCTAATTTCTTGATCTGTTGTGCTACAAGGATTGCAAATTCTCTTTAAGAACTGAAGTGATAAACACCCAAAAAATTGATTTCTATTGTAACAAGGAAAAAACCTGGGGATACAATTTACTGATTCCCAGAAGCAATTTGGAACCTTTTCCCAAGGCCGTGGTCACTAACAAACTCAAAAATAGTGATAATACATAGCAGATTCATACAATGATGACACAAGATTCTATTTTAACCATTTGTACCAAACGTGTGCAGTGTGAGCAATTTAAAATGCCTTATAACCAAAACTATTCTGCACATTATTTTGACATGTTTGGTTTATTATTATGTGTAAAATATACCAACATAAAAGTTTAATGGGCATCAATGCCATGACATGCAAAGACCAACACATTCTTACCCTGCCCTAACACTGCAATTTTGATTGTTGTTGTCATTAAAGCATTCTCAGGAGGCCATGTATAGAAAAAAAGAGGTATGCGATAGCCTGTGACATTGTGGTCCAGGTAAAAATAATTACCATAATAAATCGCATTGAGATAAAATACTGCACATTCAGGTCATCATGAGAATGACTCAAAAACTGTTATGTTATACAGGGTGATTCAAAAAGAATACCACAACTTTAGGAATTTAAAACTCTGCAACGACAAAAGGCAGAGCTAAGCACTATCTGTCGGCGAATTAAGGGAGCTATAAAGTTTCATTTAGTTGTACATTTGTTCGCTTGAGGCACTGTTGACTAGGCTGAAAACCAAACTACCCGAGGCAGCCCGTGACAGAGCACTTCATCACTGGCCTCCAAGAAGCCCTGATTTTACCCCCTGCGATTTTTTCTTATGGGGGTATGTTAAGGATATGGTGTTTCGGCCACCTCTCCCAGCCACCATTGATGATTTGAAACGAGAACTAACAGCAGCTATCCAAACTGTTACGTCTGATATGCTACAGAGAGTGTGGAACGAGTTGGAGTATCGGGTTGATATTGCTCGTGTGTCTGGAGGGGGCCATATTGAACATCTCTGAACTTGTTTTTGAGTGAAAAAAAACCTTTTTAAATACTCTTTGTAATGATGTATAACAGAAGGTTATATTATGTTTTTCATTAAATACACATTTTTAAAGTTGTGGTATTCTTTTTGAATCACCCTGTATATTTCACAAAATAATTAGAATTAAGCAATTAGAATAACTTTCTATCAACAGATGTGTCTTCATCTATAAGTGTTTATGTGGCTTTTCTACTACAGATGCTAGCCCAGAACTCCTGTACTGGTTTGCTGAACAGACTCTACAACCTGGCCCAGCTGTATCTTTAAAATGTGTTGCAACAGGGAATCCACCACCACAGTTCATATGGACCCTGGATGGATTTCCAGTACCAGATAGTCCCAGGTCAGTACTGTCAGGCTATTTATATAGTAGTACTGAAATGAGATAATGAATGGATGCCTTTTTTGAACAGTTTCCACCTTTTGCACCTTATGCCCTCTGCCCCCTTCTCCCCTCCCCCAAACTATATGTGCATATGTCACTTTCTGTTGTTCTTGCTGTGTTTCTTTGTGTATTTATGTACATATTTTTTGTGTCTTTCTTCACTTGTACTCCTAGATGCCACACTTTGTCCCTGAATGGTCTCATTTCCTATTTTTTGCCATCTGAATCAACTCATGACTGTAAAAATTGGTGATTGTGCTACATTTTCTTCATACCTTTTTCTGGAACTACCTGCCAACTAAACCTTTATTTGGTAGCATTTGTCATTTTGTTTAACAAATCCTTTCCTTAAAGCACATATCAGAGGAAGTTTTGTAAAGTATTGTTGTTTTTCATTGAAAATTTATGCTTTATGTTAAATAATTATAGTAATACTATTTAAAACTCAGACTTGGTACATCTATTCTGATTTACTTGAACTTCTTAAATTATTCTGCTAACATCAGGCTTCAACACTCACCCACACAAATACAATGATTTAACATCAGGTTTAATTTATAATCAATTTTAATTTTGATACAAAAGCCACGATGTATGAAAATTACACAGACTGTGAAGTGCTCAATACTTGTATGTGTATTTTTATTAGAATTTATTAATTATTCTTATTACAAAATGAGGCAAAATTATGTATTAGTGACCAAAAATATTTGTTATCCATTCAGACCAACATAACAGTCCAAAATCTTGAAAAGGCCAGATACAAATTGAAAAATACATATGTATCAGATCTTTCACTAAATCTAGAATCAAACACATCATCATGGCCTGACTGAGACAGTTTAATTTCAGCAAACCTCTGATTTCATTTGTAACCGTTACAGAATTTTCTTCCATGGAATAATCTGGAATGGAGTCTGCTCTACTTCATGATGCTAACCAAACACCCACTTCAATAAAGCAAAAGTGATATTGATGAATGAGCCTATGAGTTATCACCAAACTGAAAAGCTTGCACCAGACTGTGAATATCATAGTATTTCCCTTCCTTCCTCTGTTATGAGTGGTAGTAAGATGTTAATATATCTGATTCAAGATCTACAAGGTCCAGAATCTTCAGCATTATTATTTTCTTCATGTGGGGTACCACAGCCATATGTTTGTTGAAGGTTCCACCTTGACCCTTATTTACATGTATTTACTTTCTTTAGCTTTGCACAGTTGGCTGATTTCAGCAATATGAGTCTTTCTCTAGTCCTGTTGGTGCTAATACAACAGCACTTGAGAAAGGCCGAAATTGGCAGTTGTGTGAAGTTAAATAAAGTAAATACATTACACAACAACCAAAGTGGAACCTTTGCAGTGTCATTTCAGCATTACATTTGAGATTTCCTTCTTACTGATTGACACTATGTTACATTTATACTTACATTTCTACTCTCAAAGTAGGTATAGTTGTGATTGAACAGGAGTGAAATTTAAAGTTAGAAATAGTAGTTATGGAGCTATCTACAAATGCCCTCTCATTTAAAATTTGTACATTCAGTATATTTCCTCTGCTAGAATGCAGCTCTGTGAACTTTTTTCTCTTCAACCTAACCCAGTTTGTTCTTTGATGTAACTATTTCAACAGTTGTCATACATGTTTTTTCCCCATCCATGAGCAATAGACATCAAATGAGTGCAATCTTGTGGAATAAAACCCTGCTTGATTTCTTTGCAGCTTTTCAATCCATTTGTACCTCATCAGAGACTTATCCATGAATCTCAATTATTAATACTCGAAAAAGAAAGAAAAGTCATCTTTTAGTTCAAATTCTATAAAAATTTTAGGTGTTACTACAAATAAATTTACAAGACATAAAACGAAAGAAAAAATATTGATAAACATTAGTCACAAAAAAGGAGCATTTACACAATAACTAACAAATCAGGATCAACCATGTTGTCACTGCACATGATTAAAATGTGGAGGATTACTGTTGCCACACTTTGCTTGGTTATCGATGTATGTGTATGAGCGTCTTAAGATAATAACATCAGGGAGTTGCAAAAAAAAAAAAAAATTAAACTGCCTCCCTGAATTCAACAATGGATTTTATGTGCATACAAGTGCAAGAGTTGGTTTGTAGCAGCAATTTGTTGGAGTACAAGTGTACTCACATGGAATTATTCTTGAAGTTATGGGAAAGAGGATTGATTTCATAATTAAGGCATGATTAGGAATAAGGTATGTGAATGCATGATCTGAGATAGAAGCAGGATGGTTGTGATCATAAGTTTACTTAAATGTTACAATACATAAAAATGTGCAGTTTGTTTGTGAAGGAGGAGGTGAATAACAAATTCAATTACTTTTTGTTCATTCTGATCTTTACCATTGTGTACCACATATCCTCCATTATGGGAAATTTCCAGTCTGGAAAGAAGGAGAAGCTGGAGCATAAGCAAGAAAGTTTTGGAGGCTCACATATTGCACATTTTAATTTTATTTAAAATTAACTGAGAAACACGGTGTTGTCCTGTTATGTATTTATTCCAATCTTCTATTAGCCCATCTCCTCCTCTCTCCTCTCTGTGGCCATCTCCTCCTTCCTCCTCTCTCTGTCCATCTCCTCCTTCCCCCTCTCTTTATCCAACCTCCTCTTCCCTCCCTGTTTCTATCCATCCCCTCTATCTTTATTCACCTCCTCTTCTCTCCATTCTATATACACTCCTGGAAATGGAAAAAAGAACACATTGACACCGGTGTGTCAGACCCACCATACTTGCTCCGGACACTGCGAGAGAGCTGTACAAGCAATGATCACACGCACGGCACAGCGGACACACCAGGAACCGCGGTGTTGGCCGTCGAATGGCGCTAGCTGCGCAGCATTTGTGCACCGCCGCCGTCAGTGTCAGCCAGTTTGCCGTGGCATACGGAGCTCCATCGCAGTCTTTAACACTGGTAGCATGCCGCGACAGCGTGGACGTGAACCGTATGTGCAGTTGACGGACTTTGAGCGAGGGCGTATAGTGGGCATGCGGGAGGCCGGGTGGACGTACCGCCGAATTGCTCAACACGTGGGGCGTGAGGTCTCCACAGTACATCGATGTTGTCGCCAGTGGTCGGCGGAAGGTGCACGTGCCCGTCGACCTGGGACCGGACCGCAGCGACGCACGGATGCACGCCAAGACCGTAGGATCCTACGCAGTGCCGTAGGGGACCGCACCGCCACTTCCCAGCAAACTAGGGACACTGTTGCTCCTGGGGTATCGGCGAGGACCATTCGCAACCGTCTCCATGAAGCTGGGCTACGGTCCCGCACACCGTTAGGCCGTCTTCCGCTCACGCCCCAACATCGTGCAGCCCGCCTCCAGTGGTGTCGCGACAGGCGTGAATGGAGGGACGAATGGAGACGTGTCGTCTTCAGCGATGAGAGTCGCTTCTGCCTTGGTGCCAATGATGGTCGTATGCGTGTTTGGCGCCGTGCAGGTGAGCGCCACAATCAGGACTGCATACGACCGAGGCACACCGGGCCAACACCTGGCATCATGGTGTGGGGAGCGATCTCCTACACTGGCCGTACACCACTGGTGATCGTCGAGGGGACACTGAATAGTGCACGGTACATCCAAACCGTCATCGAACCCATCGTTCTACCATTCCTAGACCGGCAAGGGAACTTGCTGTTCCAACAGGACAATGCACGTCCGCATGTATCCCGTGCCACCCAACGTGCTCTAGAAGGTGTAAGTCAACTACCCTGGCCAGCAAGATCTCCGGATCTGTCCCCCATTGAGCATGTTTGGGACTGGATGAAGCGTCGTCTCACGCGGTCTGCACGTCCAGCACGAACGCTGGTCCAACTGAGGCGCCAGGTGGAAATGGCATGGCAAGCCGTTCCACAGGACTACATCCAGCATCTCTACGATCGTCTCCATGGGAGAATAGCAGCCTGCATTGCTGCGAAAGGTGGATATACACTGTACTAGTGCCGACATTGTGCATGCTCTGTTGCCTGTGTCTATGTGCCTGTGGTTCTGTCAGTGTGATCATGTGATGTATCTGACCCTAGGAATGTGTCAATAAAGTTTCCCCTTCCTGAGACAATGAATTCACTTTGTTCTTATTTCAATTTCCAGGAGTGTACATCCCCTCTGTCCCTGTCCATCGCCTCCACCCCTCCCTATGTCTCAGCCTACCACCACCTCTCTCCCTGTTCATCTGCTCTGCTTTCCTTTATATGTCTCTTCACCCCTCTCTCTGTCCATCTCCTCCCCTCTCTCTGTCCATCTCCTCCTCTTCCCTTTCTCTGTCCAATAACTCCTCCACTTCCATCTGTTCATCTCCTCCTCTCCCCTCTCTCTGCGTATTCATCACCTTGTCCTCTCCCTCTGCCTCTTCATCTTCTTCTCCCCTGTCCCTATGCCTTCCTCTCTCTCCCCCTGCCTCTGTCTGTCTCCACCTCTTTCCTTTCGTCTTTCTCTCCTCCCACTGTGTCCATTTCCCTCTCCCCTGTCTCTAACCACCTCCCCCTTCTCATATCTGTGCCTATCTCCTCATTCCCCCTCCTCGTCCTCCCTTCTCTCTGCATATTATCACACTCACCCTAATAGGAGGTGTGTGGTTCTTACCCCTACAGTATTTCTTTCCAGATTGTAACTAATATATGTGCCAAATTTGATTGAAATCATTCCAGTGTTTGCTCACATTGACATTTCAGATATGTTTCACACATATTTCACCTGTATGTCTAGTGAATTTTGCACAACAGTTCCATTTTCATGCAGCTTAATGTTTATGATGATCATATGTGCTGAACCTTGTGCTGTACAATAATATAATTCTGTAAGTATATCCAGTAGTACATGTGCTTGCAGTTTATGAAATGTGCTTTGAATAGAATTAGTAGTAAAGAGGTAATTTATTGAAACATCATGCCTGATGTGGCTGTCTCTCAGACATCTCAGTGTTTATGACATCATATCTTCTGAACTATGTGTTGTACAATAATATATTTTCCTAGATACATTCAGTAACATATGTGTGTACTACCTCTGAAATGTGTTGTGAATAGTTCTTAGTAAGGAAGTAATAAATTAAAATGTCATGCATGTTGCAGCTATTTCTCATGCATCTCCGCATTATGACATTGCACTTCCTGGACTGTGTGTCATACAAAGATATATTTCTATAGATACATTAATGGCATATGCAGATACTATCTCCAAAATGTGTTGTGAATAGAGTCAGTAGTAAAGAGGTAATAAATTAAATTGTCATGCTTTATGTGACAGTTTTACTGCATGAACAGCGAAAATCTAGTAAGTGATAAACTGTTTTCCTTTCAACTTTTTGTGGGGATCATCAGTGAGAAACAGTTTTGTAAAGATTTGAACCTATGTGTAAAGTTTGTTGCAAGTCTCTGAGTGCTCTCATTCTCAAATACTAGATAAGTTGAGTGCAGGTATTCTTGCACCTTGGGCTGCACTACTTTTCCATCCCCACCCCCACCCCCTTGATAGGTGATTGGTTCTTACCCCCATACATTTTTACAATTTGTATGGATTTCTTCATCAGCTAAAATATAAATAAATTTAGATACTTTAGCAATCAGAACTGTAACCTCTAAAATCAGAATTTGGCATAACTTCCAAAGCATGAAGGAGAAAAACTAAATTTAGATAGATTTGTAGGTAGTTGATAGGCACTATATGCAGTGCCAGTTGTTAAGTTCCTTTGACTTCACCAACTTTTCCTTGAAAGTTACTACAAATTCGAGAGACTCCCTCTGTTAAATTTGGAACAATAGAACCACTGACGTAGCATCTGAGTGAATTAATATTATGGTGCAAGTAATAGGGAATACATCAGCAAGATATAGTGATGACCATCAAGGGAGGTAGGGCCCATATCAGTTCAAATGGGCCATCGAGGAAGAGGTGAGCTTGGGGAGAAGGGGGATATTGAGATGAAAACATAATTGCAAATCTCCATCTACATCCATACTCTACAAACCACTGTGAAGTGCATGTATGGGGTATTTGTCTTTGTGTCATATACAGTATTAGGGTTTCTTCCTGTTCCATTTGCATATAGGTTGTGGAGGAAATGAGTGCTTAAAAGTACACTGTAGTTAGTTTAATCTTATTTTTACAGATCTTATGGAAGTGATACATAGGTGGCTGTATTATATTTCTAGACTCCTCAGGCAGAAGGGGAGCTACAGGGAAGAGCTTCTGAAATGGCTGCTCACAAAAAACTTGTTCCCTGGGTAATTTGCATAAAATATTAGCAATGCTTCATGGTTTGAACTCTGTATTAAGCTAGTGGTTCAAAACAACAGGCTGGATATCATACATAATTTTCTCACACATCATATCTTATAGTTCGTAACATGGTATAGGTACATATTCCAGTTCAGTTAGGAACCATTAAATTCTGAAGGGTGTAAAAACATTTTTATTTTTCAGAAAAATAAATCAATCAAAGCTCCTTATGAGAATGAAAATGGACTAGTTAAACAGTGATGATAGCCCTTTAATAGCTAAATTTTACCTATTGCATCCATTGCTTGCATTTCTTGCCATCGTGCTTGAAAGTAAGTTACAATTAATTTGATTCTCATACTAATATTTAAATGAAAAAGTAGTGTTATCCACTAGTAAAGTACTGAAGATTATCAGTGTCATGGTTAAACAGACTACACTTTATAATAATGTAAGTTGTTACTTAGAATGTTTGTCTTGTATCTCCAGGTTTACTTTGGCTTTCCATTAGCACCTTTATATCTGAATTAACACATTTTCTTTTTTCTTGTCTCATCAATAGGTTTTTAGTTGGACAGTATGTTACTGTTCATGATGATGTCATTAGCCATGTAAATATCTCAAATCTGAAGGAAGAGGATGGTGGAGAATACACATGTACTGCCAAGAATTCTGTTGCTCAAGTTTCACACAGTGCTAGAATTAATGTCTATGGTAAGATTTCATGTTTAATCATAAGATGCCTTCAAGCTCCTAGATTCTGTTGTTGTCCATTTTGAATTCTGTTTCTCCAAATTATGCATGATAGTATTTATAAGTGTGTGGAATGTGGTATTTGTAAGAATAAGGCCACTTATTGTTAAGGAATCAACACATAAGACAATTAACTTCTGGTTGGTCACAATTTTTCCTCAGTCTGTAATTAAACATATCTGTCTTAAGCTATTGGCATTGTAGATTAAATAAAATTACAGTCAGTAAGGGTACTTAGCAAAAACATCAAATAATATGACAGTATGGCAAAACAGTTCATTCAAAAACAAAATGTATTGGTAATATTGCTGATAATTGTTCTAATAATGTGACTTGGAGGTCTTGAATCATCCTAATTCTGATCTGCTGCCTATTCTCTTTGTCCAATACTGTTAAAAGTAATCAAAGTAATAGGGGACACTCGCATCCAGTATTTCTAGTTGACCACTCTTTCTTTAATCATTATCTGTGCCATGATTTCAGTTCTTATGAATAAAGTTTACTTGTTTAATCTATGTGAAATCTAAATTCAAGTAAAAGGTTTCTAGAGTGAATTCATTGTGTTATTAAGTGGGGTTAGGATGTCAAGCAGGCCGACTTGGAGCAGGAGAGGCACCACAGGAGATTTTAATTTCCACTGTCTATACTTTTACAAGTAAATTCATAAAACTTTGTCAGCATGACCAGGAAGGATTTAGGATTCACAGTCATAGCAGCGGAAGTTCAAAAACATAACAAAATAATTTTTTTTTACATGTGGAATTTCATCATTTTTTCACTTACTATTGGCTGCATTTGTTGTTATAGGTAAACTTTTCTAAATAAGTAAGAGAGACTGTTCAATTACTTTTGCACAGCATACAAACCATACTTACAGGTGTCTGAAACTCGAGAACCTATTTAACTTATGAAAAAATGGATGACCTGTTACGTTTTAAACTTTATGTTTAGAAAAAAATCAAATTTTGTAGTTAATTATCTCAATTTCTACCACAGTTTTTAATAGATTTGGAAAATTCTAGAGTTTCATACATCTGTAAGTATGGTTTGTATGCTGTGAAAAAGTCATCAAAGAATCTCTCTTACTTCTGAAGAAAAATGTACCTATAGCAACAAATGCAGCCAACAGTAAGTGAAAAAATGATGAAATTTCATATCTAAAAAAAATATTTTGTTATGTTTTTGAACTTCCACTGTTATGAATGTGAATCTTGAATCCTTCCTGGTCGTTCTGACAAAGCTTTATGAATTTATTTGTAAAAGTATAGGCACTGGGAATTAAAATGTCCTGTGGTGCCTCTCCTGCTCCAAGACTGCCCTTTTGTCATCCTACCCCCCTTAAATCATAACCAGCCACTCTTTCTTGTAAAGTGAATTGTTCATTTCTGTTTGTCAAGTCGACATTTGAAAATAAACAGTGGAGAAAATGAGTACCTAATGGTCAAGATCTCCTTTTACAATAACCATATTTGTAAAGGAAACCTTAATCATGTGTGCAACACTGTAATGAATGACAATGAAGACAGCATTCTTTCACAAATTATCAGCTTCAGATAATTGGCCAAAGAATAACTAAATCTAGAACAGTAGCCTACCGTGGACAGTTTTGTATGAGTTGAATTCAGAAACAATATCAATGCTTAAAAAGATTCACACAACATGTCAAAAATGAAATATAACCTTTTACTTCAGGGTAATTCACTACTGCTCAGTCTAAAAATGTACAACATTAACTGAATTTCCATTGGTGCTTTGGAGAACATGATAATAAAATTAAGAAAGAAAACAGTTTCTAATGTTCTGCAGAATTATATTTATTCGGTTTGCTCACAAACCACCTTTCAGCTTCTCTTGCCACTTCAGGCTACAGCTGAATGTCGCAAACACAGATAAATATGATGTATGACTTACACCGATATTATCTGTACAGAAGATACAAAAATGACAAAGTTTTTATGTAGGAAAACATTACAGTAGTTAAAAAAAGAGGTAAACAAAGTTTTTGAATGGAGATAAATTTAACAAATAATGATAAATAAGATGAATTTACGTTTTCAATCTAACATTTGTAATGAAAACTTAATTTTAAAAAAGGAGGAAAAGGAAACAGAGCTTGATCATTTCATACTAGGCTGGCATTCTGTGTCATCAGTTTGTTGATTTCCATTATTTCTAACAGGATCATATTTCTGTCTTTCTTTAGGTAATGTAAAACTTCATATTCTACATCATACAAATATTTTTCTGCTAGAAGATGATCAGGAAAGGTTGAATATTTCTTCTTCAGTCCATAATGTCTCTTGTGTTCACGTAGCGTAATTGCCACAGTTCTGCCTGACTGACCAATATACACTGCTTGCAAGTGATTTTATATACACCACTCTGTGCCAAGGATTGCAGTTTCCTTAATACTGAATAATAGTTTCAACATGTTATTGATGTGCAGGTCTGAAATTGCAAAACTAACTTTTTTGCAAGATTGTCTGCAGAGCTAAAGCAATTGCTGGAAGTGATTTGTTTGATGGTTTATAGTTCTGTTTGAAAAGCTGATTGGGATAATGGTACAGATATGAAGTGACGCATCATTGAGTGGAAGTTACATGTTTTTGGCTTTGTGGATGCTGGGGGCTCGCAGGGATTATCGTATCAGAATCTAGATAGCACGTAACCTTCGTACCTGTTTCACCACACATGCCATCTGGATTCTTCTCCAAGACACCAGTTTCACAGAACTTGGCAGAACTGGCACTACAGTATGGCCTTGGTTCTTGCCACCTAACTGGCCTTAATTTATGTTAATTTCTATGATCTCAGCTTTTCCTCACAGTAGCTATTTCTTTCTTCACTCCCATGTAATTTTCTATTTCTTTCATTTTTTGACCTGTCTATTTTGCATCCCCACTTCTCACCTCTATCACATACAATGCATTTAGCTTTCCACTCTTATTAGCTCATCCACGATGTTTTGGCATAATCTCTGTCTTGTGTGTTACCCTATCTTCCTCTTTTAAGGTCTCACATTTTCAAATCTCATCTGCTGCAGCCCTTAGCAATCTGTCGTTCCCTCTCATGCTATTCAATAAGTCTCCCTTGACCTGGGGTTCTGTGTGACTTTTCCAAACTTTACCTCTCATCCTAAACCTTGCCAGTCTTTTCCATCCTAAACCTTGCCAGTCTTTTCCTTCCTCTCTCTTCCTTCCCCTTCAACCCTTCTGCCAGAAGAAGGAGCCACTGGCTCCGAAAGCTTGCTGACTTTAATACCTTTGAACAAAAGGGTGTATACGACCCGGGACAGCTGGGAGATCTGGGAAAAAACCGGGAATTTTTTCATCCAGGAGAAAACCAGGAAAGACCCAGGAATTGTTTAGAATTCCAGGAATTTTTCATTGTTTTAGTTTTCAGTTAAATTTTTGTGATACTGGCTGGTAAGAACCAATACTTTAACAAAGGATATTACTGTATCCCACTACTGCTGAATAATACTGCAGCAACAAAATATGAACAAGAGAAAAAAGAAAATGGAAATGAAACTTAAGTTCCAAAGGAAGTGCTCCATATACGACAGCAAAGCACAGTGCTCATACAAGCGTCTGCCAACAGCAAAGTGTGTCAGAGGCTTTAGAAAGACTATGCAATGCTTTATAATGACAAATTGCCTCTGATGAGCGTGATGTGACAACTGTTTAAATTAGATTCATTTGAGGAGTTGCGGGCGGGCTCTTGGGCATGCACAGTTGCTTCTGGTTACAGAAGTGTGGCTGGGTGCCAGCTATCTAGTATTGCCCCGGTTCAGAAATATCGTAGATCTGGGGCTGATGCACAGAGTAGTCAAGTTGTGATGGGGAGGTGGGTTGTCTCCATGTGACCTGTGTTTATGTTAAGTGATTTTGTTGTTTTCTCTTCGTCTATTGCTCTCATGTTAAATGAAAACAAAATGGATTTTTGTGGCCAGGAGCTAGCAAATGAATTAATATACGTTCGCATGATTACGGAAGGCTAAAATATGTTATTAATTTCAGATTTTGCTTCTACCTTTCTGACAGTCAAGCATTAATCGCCTTGCAGAACAATTAAGTTATTTTTGTCAGTTTGCTAAAGAGATTTGGCTTTTATTAATCTTCCCCACTGAAGCAGTCAATTTATTTGAAATGAAGTCTTTAATTTCACACTATTGGCTAGTTTCAACTGTTTGCTCCATTTTAAGTGCACGTATGGCATTATGCCCTAATAAAGAACCAAACATGAGATAATACAGTACTGGTACTCCAAGAAAATTTACATCTGAATCTGGATGTATGAATGTGCACTTTAAGCTGAATTATGCATTTTAGTATGGTTCACGAAATTCCGATGCTCTTGAAGTATCCTCTGATGTCTTGTTTCTTTTATGACATAATGTAAGATCTTTTAATGTTTTACACATACAAACATTGGGCTTCCTGCATCTTTTTAGCTGCGCAAGCGCGGTGACGCCTGTTATCTGGTGCTCTCTTGCAACTGCTGAAACGAACCTATTTCTAACAGGTCACAGGAAAATGTTGCAATTGGTGGTTTGAAAAGCATTACATTCAAAGTAAATTTCCTTTTACGCAAGATGAACTATGTGTGAGAATGTATGATGAATTTCTTAAATCACAAAGCGTTTGACTCTCATTTAAAAATCAACTCTTTGAGGAGACCATTTAGAAGAATTTCGAGCCCAGGACATCAGACATTCACATTGTTATTAAAAATTTACTGACACATTTGTGTGATGTAGCACACGCATAAATGATCAACGTTATATGTGAAACCTTAGCTTCTCTTCCAGCTTATTAATCTTCGAGACCAATATTACATGTGAAAGCTATGTATATTAATTTAAACCATTAACTTTTCTTAATTGAGTGTTAGCGCTACTTAAGAGTGATCTTGCTATTGACTGACTGCATCACATGTCCTATTGCTGTTATCAGCTGGTGAGATCATGTGACATGAGATAAGACTGGCTTACAAAAGCACATCGCAATCTCGATTTCAATGCTTCGGAAAGTGACATTCGTTGCTTAGTGGAATTGAATTTGTACATTTATACCTTCATAGTATGAAAATATACAGCGTACATGTTGCTGCACATCAAAGGTCTTTCAAAACGTGTCCCCCCCCCCCCCTCGAGTTTCATTTTCTGAAGTGCCGAGAAATTCTACGTCGGTACATAAAACCATAACTATTCAAAGGATTGATGAGTTTTACAGTGCTGAGGAAGAGAATACTGTCACTTAACATGGAAGAAATGTATTTTCACCTGGGAGAAAGTGTATTTTTAACCAGGGAATCCAGGAAAAATCCGGCAATTTTTTTTCCTTGTCCACATATACACCCTGTACAATGATAGAAAGAAAAATTGAAACACCAAAAAATGAATAATGAAATTTTGTGAGTGCATTTGTCTAGATAATATATTTAAGTGATTAACATTGCAAGATAACAGGTAAATGCAAGTGTGAGGTAAACCATTGCAAATGTAAAATGCTGATACATTAATAACCAGTGTAACTGTGAGGATGTCGAATGCAAGCACACAGATGTGTGTGCATTGTGTTGTACAGGTACTGGATGTCAGTTTGTGGGATGGAGTTCCATGCCTGTTGCACGTGGTTGGTCAATACAGGGATGGTTAATGCTGGTTATGGATGATGTTGGTGTTGTCATCCAATCTTGTCTCATATGTGCTCAATTGGAGACAGATCTTGTGATCGAGCAGGCCAAGAAAACATGTAGACACTCTGTGACAACAGCCAAATGTGGGTGAATGTTATCCTGTTCGAAAACACCCACTCAAGTGCTATTCATGATGGCAGCAGCAAAACAGGTCAAACCACCAGATTGAAGTATAAATTTGCATTCAGGGTGTATTACACAACATTGTTCAAACTCGGTGACATGTTGATAATGGCATATTTTTTGCCTTAAAGGCATTCTTGACTAACATCAACTAAAAACATCCACCTCAAAGGTAACTACAGCTCGTGTCATGTAATAAGGCACTTCCGTGCATAGAGGCGGAGCAGCGAAGGGGTGAGAACTGCGCATACGCGGCAGCAGAGAGCAGGCAAACAGAGCCCACGTTGCCAAACTGCATTGCTGCGGACAACAGTCAGGCTCATTTGCCTATGGTACGTCATATTATATATTCATATCTATGAGGGAATAGTAAATTTTAAAGCCATTTTCAATCAGCCATTCACATCTTGACGAAGTTGCGTCCACTGCTTCACAGATTTACTGCATGTGACATCAGGAGGCAAGAACAGCTGACACAGCTTTGTGAAGACGTGAAGTACAATTTCTTTCAACAGGACAATTGTCTAACAACAAGATCATTGAAACTGTTTGCAATAATTATTATTTATTGTGATTTGAACTGTATTATAATTAAATATTTACTACACAACAAAATCAACTTCAAGCACAAACCAAAATCATTATATTTGCATGACAACTGCTTCTACTCAATAGAATTTTTGGAAATATGTATAAGGTGTCTGTACTGATGTGTCTGACTGCAGTTAAGTGTAATCACAGTGCATAAAAAAGAATTAGTGGTAAAAAAGACTAATGAAAAGATTATCGTAAAAATGGTCAGTAAGTTGTCATATTTATTACTAACTTGTTCGGCATTGTAGTGAGGGACCGCATTTATAATCCATTGGACAAGCAAACATCTAAGCATCAGCTGGGAATAACTCCAGAGAATGATTATCGATAAGATCAAAAATGACCGATATCTCACAAGTAAAAATTACTGTCATTTTAGGGCCTTAATGCAATTCGTGCATTGAAAATGACAGGGGTTTACTTGTGGAAATATCAGACTTTTCACGAATATAGTCAGCTGCATTCTCACGAGTTATTAGAGCATACAACATGGTGGGAGAAGCTTAACTTCTTCTTGGGCAATATGTTGAACATTATAGTCTGGATAATTCAAAGGATACAAAGTCCTAATCAAAAAGGCTAGGAAGTTCTCATTATTATGTATGCAACTGATATGTTGACACACATTTTTTAAACCATGAGTCTTTAAAACTAAGAAATATTATTACATTGTTCTAAAGTCTACATCACAACACCACCATCACTTGTATTTGTATCTGTTTCCGAATAATCTGATTGTAAATTTACGATGATAGGTTCAAGGCCTATATCCATCATCACTTCCCTGTCAAATTATTCTTTTTGAAGCTTTTCAGCCTGTCACACAGACTGTGCCCACGCTACAGGTTGGATGTTGTCTATTGCCTCATGCATCAACAATTCAGTGAATATTATCTTCAATTCCCCCCCCCCCCCCCCCCCTCCACCTCCCACATTGCCATATCCCTTGCCTAAATTTATTCCATACAGCTAGATTGACAGTGACATGGAGGTAAACACAAAACTGTGTGGCCCCATTCACGTGCAAGGAAGTCAAATTTGTACGTTCAGTCACGTGACTTGTATAAATTGACGAGTCGCAGGAGATCAATATGAGTCTGGTTTATTCTGTGCTTAATATTTTTATTTTTAAGCCAGGGAAAAATATCTGCTTTTCTGGTGTTTATACTTGCTGTTTTCTCTCTAACAGTTGAATTGTAACGCAATGAGCGACTTTGAAGCAAAGTACGACAAGAATTGTGAATTGCGCCATGAAACTGACAGTGTTCATTTCCGAATGGTAGTCACTGCTGTTTTTCTTACACGTAAATACAAGTTTACTCTCAGAACCAAATCCAGGTGTAGAGTCAGCATGCAGAATAATTATCCGAGAACCATATTCCTATGAAAGCTTTAAAACCGTCAGTACCATCACTCATTTTCGAGCAGATCTTCCTGGAATGATTCTAATTGATCCATGTTTTATCAATGTCACTGTTGAACTATCTCCTTCTCTTGTATTGTGAATCTTTGATCTAAAAACTCTTCTTAATATATATTGAACCAACATCTTTTAAAATTCTTTACATTGATGAAGTGCTTACCATTGAAGCCTATTTTCTCCTGCATAGTTGTAACAAATTTTTGTGATGTCTGTCATTCATCACTCACATGGAGCACTTTAAAAAAATCGTTGTTAAAACCATCCATTCATTTTACAGGTTCCTTGCGATTTTGATGCTTTCCAGGTGACGTGTAACCACCTTTTTCTATGGCTCCTACAGTTCTGACACTTTCGTTTATAATTCTGTTTACAGTTCTCTTGCTGACACCATATGGTTTCAGAGTTCGTCCTTTTGTCTTCAAACATCAACAGTAGGAGACTTGCTTTCAAATTTGCATTTTAAAACGTTATAAATGTGGTAAATAATTCCCCTCACCTGCTTTCAAAACACTTCACATTCATTGCTGTCACCTGACTTTTTTTTTAATCACCAGGATGGAAAGGAAACTGGTTGAATTATTTGAAGGAAGTACAGAGGAAATATATGACTATATAAAAAATAATGTGAAAAGCATACTACAGAGGTGTTGGGTAAAAAAGATATCGACCACAACCGTGCAGCAGAGTGGTGGTCAGAGGAAACAGAGGTCATCGTTAGAGAAAAATGAAATGCATGGTTGAATGATAAATCAGAAGAAACAAGATCAGTATACAAGGAAAAGAAGAATGAAGTGATGAAAAAATAAGGATGGCAAAAAATGAAGCATGGGAAAGAACGTGTGCCAAGGTTAATAGCAAATTAGGATTTGGGAGAGCAAAAGAGGCATGGCCAGTATTAAAAGGGCTTCAACAGGATACAAAAAGCAAAACCAATCTCCAACTGATAACACAAAAGGAATGGGAAGAGTATTTCCAAAAATAATTAAATGAGGACAGAGAAGAATATCTGGAAGAAGGAACAATGGAAGAAAATGGACATGAAGGTGATGAGATCCAGATTTTAGAAAGTGAAGTACTTCAGGCGTTGAGAACAGGAAAGAATGGTAAATCACCTGGACTAGGCAATATCAGTCTGGAGTGTCTGAAATATGGTGGTGACAAAATTGTGAAGTTCTTCAACAAAATGATACACGGAGATTCAATACCCAACAAGATGAAGCTAGGTTACATTAATGCCATATTTAACAAAGGAGATCACAAAATTTGTTCAAACTATCGAGGAATTTGTGTTACAAACACATTAATGAGAATTTTTGCGAAAGTAAATAAAAACAAACTGGAAAAAAATTTTAGAACCCAAGAAGAACAATGTGGTTTCACAGCTGGGAGATCATGTGTAGACCATATTTTCACATTATGACAGATTTTGGAGAAACATAGGGAAATATCAAAAAATATAGGATTAATTTTCATAGATCTAGAAAAAGTGTATGATACTGTTAAAGAAAATTACTTTGGAGAGCGCGCCGGCCGAAGTGGCCGTGCGGTTAAAGGCGCTGCAGTCTGGAACCGCAGGACCGCTACGGTCGCAGGTTCGAATCCTGCCTCGGGCATGGATGTTTGTGATGTCCTTAGGTTAGTTAGGTATAACTAGTTATAAGTTCTAGGGGACTAATGACCTCAGCAGTTGAGTCCCATAGTGCTCAGAGCCATTTTGGAGAGCGCTACATATGGCAAACATAAACCCTTCCTTGATTAAAATAATAAACAGATGTATAAAGATAACATTTGCCAAGTGAAAGTTGGTAATAAACTTTCACAGAAATTTAGAACACGCAAAGGCCTTTTACGGGGCTGTCCCATATCACCATCATTATTTAAAACCAATATAGATATTAGCCTTCGAATACGATCTCATAAATGTAATAGTATGGGATTAGAAATAAGAGATGGAGTTTACATACATCATTTATTGTTTGCTGATGATCAAGTAGTCATAGCACAAGATATGTGCAATCAACTAGCAGTAGCATACAAAACTTGGGGTTTGAAGATTAATTACCAAAAAACAGAATACTTGACTAATGATTCAGATGAGCTATACATTGAAGGAAAGAAACTCAAAAAGATAAACACTTTCTGTTATTTGGGATCCATTTTAGAAATCAAGGGAAAATCAGAGTCAGAAATCAATAAATGAATTAGTAGCGTACGGAAAGTAATTGGGATGCTTAACTCAGTTTTATGGAGCAGGAAAGTAATGAGCAGAACTAAAAAATTAATATACAAATCTATGTTAGAGACTGTGGTTAGACCTGGACAATTAACCTGAAGCACATTAAAAAATTATAAGCTCTAGAGATGGACTTCTGGAGAAGATCGGCCAGACTCTCCGGGAAAGAGAAGATAAGGAACACCGAAATAATAAGGAGAATGGAAATAAAAGAAAGAATATATGACGTAATGGATAGGAAAAAATTACAGTGGTGTGGGCATGTACGAAGAATGGAGGAAGCCAGAGTACCAAAATTGATACTGAAATGGGAAGAAGAAGAAGAAGAAGAAGAAGAAGGAGAGGACAACCTATGACCACCTGACTCCAAAATGTACAGCACACACAATGAGGAGAATTGGTGCAGAGGAAGAGGACACACAACATCGAAACACCTGGAGGAATATTTTGAAAGTGTAGTTTAAGAACATTTATTCTTTGTATAGTAATTTCTGAGTAAATTATTATATTGGAGATAACCCTTGTCATGAGGAAAAGCTCAAAATAATAAACTTAAACACCTACAGGTACACTGCTACAAAAAAGCAAAATAAAACAAAAACAACTGATGTTGTTGTTGTTGTTGTGGTCTTCAGTCCTGAGACTGGTTTGGTGCAGCTCTCCATGCTACTCTATCCTGTGCAAGCTTCTTCATCTCCCAGTACATACTGCAGCCTACATCCTTCTGAATCTGCTTAGTGTATTCATATCTTGGTCTCCCTCTTTGATTTTTACCCTCCACACTGCCCTCTAATACTAAATTGGTGATCCCTCGATGTCTCAGAACATGTCCTACCAACCGATCCCTTCTTCTAGTCAAGTTGTGCCACTAGCTCCTCTTCTCCCCAATTCTGTTCAATACCTCCTCATTAGTTATGTGATCTACCCATCTAATCTTCAGCATTCTTCTGTAGCACCACATTTCGAAATCTTCTGTTCTCTTCTTGTCTAAACTATTTATCGTCCACGTTTCACTTCCATACATGGCTCACTGCATACGAATACTTTCAGAAATGACTTCCTGACATTTCACTCCCTTCCCAACCACTGCTTCCCTTTCATACCCCTCGACTCTTATAACTGCCATCTGGTTTCTGTACAAATTGTAAATAGCCTTTTGCTCCCTGTATTTTTCTCCTGCCACCATCAGAATTTGAAAGAGAGTATTCCAGTCAACATTGTCAAAAGCTTTCTCTAAGTCTACAAATGCTATGAACGTAGGTTTGCCTTTCCTTAGTCTTTCTTCTAAGATAATTCGTAGGGTCAGTATTGCCTCATGTGTTCCAACATTTCTACAGAATCCAAACTGATCTTCCCTGAGGTCGGCTTCTATCAGTTTTTCCATTCGTCTGTAAAGAATTCACGTTAGTATTTTGCAACTGTGACTTATTAAACTGATAGTTCTGTAATTTTCACATCTGTCAACGCCTGCTTTCTTTGGGATTGGAATTATTATATTCTTCTTGAAGTCTGAGGGTATTTTGCCTGTCTCATACATCTTTCTCACCAGATGGTTGAGTTTTGTCAGGACTGGCTCTCCCAAGGCTGTCAGTAGTTCTAATGGAATGTGGTCTACTCCGGGGGCCTTGTTTCGACTCAGGTCTATCAGTGCTCTATCAAACTCTTCACGCAGTATCACATCTCCCATTTCATCTTCATCTACATCCTCTTCCATTTCCATAATATTGTCTTCAAGTACATCGCCCTTGTATAGACCCTCTATATACTCCTTCCACCTTTCTGCTTTCCCTTCTTTGCTTAGAACTGGGTTTCCATCTGAGCTCTTGATATTCATACAAGTGGTTCTCTTTTCTCCAAAGGTCTCTTTAATTTTCCTGTAGGCAGTATCCATCTTACCCCTAGTGAGATAAGCCTCTACATCATTACATTTGTCCTCTAACCATCCCTGCTTAGCCATTTTGCACTTCCTGTCAATTTCATTTTTGAGATGTTTGTATTCCTTTTTGCCTGCTTCATTTACTGCATTTTTATATTTTCTCCTTTCATCAATTAAATTCAATATTTCTTCTGTTACCCAAGGGTTTCTACTAGCCCTTGTCTTTTTACCATTTGATCCTCTGCTGCGTTCGCTATTTCATCCCTCAAAGCTACCCATTCTTCTTCTAGTGTATTTCTTTCCCCCATTCCTGTCAATTTTTCGCTTATGCTCTCCCTGAAAGCCTGTACAACCTCTGTTTCTTTCAGTTTATCCAGGTCCCATCTCCTTAAATTCCCACCTTTTTGCAGTTTCTTCAGTTTTAATCTAGTCCATAACCAATAGATTGTGGTCAGAGTCCACATCTGCCCCTGGAAATATCTTGTAATTTAAAACCTGGTTCCTAAATCTCTGTCTTACGATTATATAATCTATCTGATATCTTCTAGTATCTCCAGGGTTCTTCCATATATACAACCTTCTTTCATGATTCTTGAACCAAGTGTTAGCTATGATTAAGTTATGCTCTGCGCAAAATTCTACCAGGCAGCTTCCTCTTTCATTTCTTAGCCCCAATCCATATTCACTTACTATGTTTCCTTCTCTCCTTTTTCCTACTCTCGATTTCCAGTCACCCATGACTATTAAATTTTCATCTCCCTTCACAACCTGCATAATTTCTTTTATCTCATCAATTTCTTCGTCATCTGCAGAGCTAGTTGGCATATAAACTTGTACTACTGTAGTAGGCATGGGCTTCGTGTTTGTCTTGGCCACAATAATGTGTTCACTATGCTGTTTGTAGTAGCTTATCCGTACTCCTATTTTTTTATTCATTATTAAACCTACTCCTGCATTACCCCTATTTGATTTTGTATTTATAACCCTGTATTCACCTGACCAAAAGTCTTGTTCCTCCTGCCACTAAACTTCACTAATTCCCACTATATCTAACTTTAACCTACCCATTTCCCTTTTTAAATTTTCTAACCTCTCTGCCCGATTAAGGGATATGACATTCCACGCTCCGATCCGTAGAATGCCAGTTTTCTTTCTCCTGATAACGACGTCCTCTTGAGTAGTCCCCGCCTGGAGATCTGAATGGGGGACTATTTTACCTCCGGAATATTTTACCCAAGAGGATGCCATCATCATTCAATCATACAGTAAAGCTGCATGCCCTCGGGAAAAATTACAGCTGTAGTTTCCCCTTGCTTTCAGCCGTTCACAGTACCAGAACAGCAAGACCATTTTGGTTAGTGTTACAAGGCCAGATCAGTCGATCATCCAGACTGTTGCCCTTGCAACTACTGAAAAGGCTGCTGCCCCTCTTCAGGAACCACACGTTTGTCTGGCCTCTCAACAGATACCCCTCCATTGTGGTTGCACCTACGGTACGGCCATCTGTATCGAGGCATGCAAGCCTCCCCACAAACGGCAAGGTCCAAGGTTCATGGGGGGAGGGGGGGGGGGGACAACTGATAGTTTAATGAATAATTCAGTTGTCACGAAGTATGGCAACAGTGCAGCCTGTAGGAGCGAGATTCTCGATGTCTAGCTGTAACTCACTGCTAGCCACTTGGAAAGAGAGTGAATATTATTGGCTACCAGTGGCTAGTGGAGGGCGATGTGCAGAATGGCTGAAAATTGTGCCATCTTCCAACATGACGCAGACCTTAACACTCATCAACCATTACAGCATGTATTTAAAGCAAACCTGATTTGCATCCTTATAGTGGCGCCACTCTTATGTGACTGGGTTGAAATTTGTATATTTAAAAACAAAGATGATGTGACTTACCATACGAAAGCACTGGCAGGTCGATAGAAACGCAAACAAACACATACATACACACAAAATTCTAGCTTTCGCAACCAATGGTTGCTTCGTCAGGAGAGAGGGAAGGAGAGGGAAACACAAAAGGATGTGGGTTTTAAGGGAGAAGGTAAGGAGTCATTCCAATCCCGGGAGCGGAAAGACTTACCTTAGGGGGAAAAAAGGACAGGTATACACTCGCACACACACACATATCCATCCGCACATACACAGACACAAGCAGACATTTGTCTGCTTGTCTGCTTGTGTCTTTGTATGTGCGGATGGATATGTGTGTGTGTGCGCGGGTGTATACCTGTATGACTCCTTACCCTCTCCCGTAAAACCCACATCC
The DNA here is from genome assembly GCF_021461385.2 of Schistocerca piceifrons. Classification (NCBI taxonomy): domain Eukaryota; kingdom Metazoa; phylum Arthropoda; class Insecta; order Orthoptera; family Acrididae; genus Schistocerca; species Schistocerca piceifrons. Next base: position 62,152,543 of record NC_060142.1, read on the forward strand.
TTTCATCTTTGCCTCTCCTTCCCTCTTTCCTGACGAAGCAACCATTGGTTGCGAAAGCTAGAATTTTGTGTGTATGTATGTGTTTGTTTGTGTTTCTATCGACCTGCCAGCACTTTCGTATGGTAAGTCACATCATCTTTGTTTTTAAATATATTTTTCCCGCGTGGAATGTTTCCCTATTATATTCATATCATTGGGTTGAAATTTGAATAGACATCATCTTTCAGATGTGGAAACATGCCTACCAATTTTCGCTGATGTTGCAAAACACCTTCTTGGTGTTATGATTTTTTTTCTGTCATTGTATTTGTAATCTCCTGCCGCTGCTTGGTGAGTATATGTTTTATCTGTCTAGTTACATTATATTTTCAAAAATGCTTATTTTCATTGATATATTTTTAAATTTTTCCCAAGAATTACAAGAGTCAGTGACTTCTGTTGTCCATCCATAAGCATTGCTTCTTAAATAACATGTAACGAAAGACATTTTCTCTTTGTCAGTCCAGCTGATGGGGAATCACTGAATTTTCTTATAAAATCAGTTGGGTGTACATTACCATATGGTTCCCAGCGGCTGAATTTCTAACAGTTAACAAGCAAATCTTGATTAGACACATTACAGATGCCATGATTAATGCTTTGGACTTTATTAACTTTGTTTTCAGTTTCAGCAAATTTAGATCATTCATAACCTTATATTGCTCTGTGGTTTCATTAAACTCCAATTTTTTTCTTCAGTAGACAGTATGGATCTATTTTCTACTTCTGTTATACTGTTTCTGTTCTATTACTTAAGTCTGAGTTAGTTTTTTTACCAACCTGTGTCTCTGACTCACTTTTATTTTCAGAGCACATTTTTCATAGCCCTTCAGAGTTTTTCTAACAGGAATCGGCAACTGCTTCCATCCTCTTATTACAATATCTTACAATTTTTTCTTCACATTCTTTACTAACATTATTTTTTTTTCATCCATGTCTTTATTCACTGTTTTCAATGCATTTTCTAAACAAGCTCATACAGATTTTATCTTCTTGTTCAGACCATCAGTGTGAACCTTGATCTCACTGATGTTCTCAGTAATTTTGTCCACTTTCAAATTCACATTTGAATCTAAATTTCCAATGTCTCTTTTTAAGTTCACTTTTGAGATCTGATATTAACTGTAATAATGATAATAATAATAATAATAATAATAATAATAACCTAAGGGTCTCATTTCCAGACTTTCCATATACCTCTTTATTTTCTTCATACAATTCACGTTTAAGTCTATCAGTATCAAGTCACTGTCTCTCGCTGATTCATAATGAATTTATAAAATTATAAACAATGCTTATCAACAGGAGGACTTTAATTCTCTCTCACATCAGCTGCAATTGTTGCCAATAACTGTCGCTTGCCTATCATACTGCCCCATTCAGCAGCTGTGATTACATCTAGACTCCAGACTTGCTCATCATAAGCTGCTCCTTTGTCCAAGGTGGTGTCACCGTCTTGTTATTGTATTGGCTGACCTGTTTCCAAAGATGCCAGCCAATTCCTATTCTCCCACTGTTTGATCATCAATTCACAGTGATACTGTTCATACATTATCTTGCATCATCTGCACAACTTCAAATCAAACTTTCTCTTCTGTTAGTATTTAGTACACTGTTTCTTGTCATTTCAAGTGAACAATTTATCTCTCAGTCTTTTATTTGTACTGTCCCTAACTTTTTTATCTTTCTTACACCATTTAATTGTAAACTGTTCACTATCACTGACTGCTAATTTTACAGTACCTCTGCTTTCAGTCTTCATCAACCTTAGTACCACTATTAACAAACAGGTCTTTGCTATGTCATATTTTAGTTCATGAATTCTTTTAGCAGTACCAAAAGAGGAATACTTCCTAACATGGTGGCACAATACGTAATGGTACTCCCAGTAACACAAGTTGATCACTTCCAAAGTGAAAACGTTTTTGGTATTAACACAGTGTCAAACAATAACAGATGCAAGACCATTGTTTTTAGTTTCACTTGCCCACACATGTATTACCTTTAAATTGTCTTTCTGAATGATGATGACTTTCTTAAATCTTCTATCCATATATAAAAAAAATTGCACTTGCCCATACAATCAGTGACAGTTCAGTGGCAACACATATCACAGACCTCATCCTTCCACTAATGATAGTTCATAAAAAACATAACCGTATAAGTACAGTTCTGTACTGAAGTCACCACAGATATTTAGTGTGGTGCAAGTCAAATGATACAGCAATAAAGTGCAAAGCAATAAACACAGGTCTCATTTATATCAACCAAAGAAGTTCACAGTGATACTGAATGAGATGAAAGTGTTAATTTAAACAGTTTGGACAGAAGCCTGACTTCCATACATTTCAGTACCTAAAGAGGTGGAAGAGACCACAAACACTTGCAGATAAATTAGTTTGGTGACTGCGAACAGTGAACTTTGATATACTTTCCATAATGTGTGTCACTAACTTTCATTGAGATGTTATTGTTATAACCTTTAACCCTACTAAATTGCGTGGATATACAACATAGAGCAATAGCGAGTTACATGCTTCCAACTCCGAATCTGTCACTCCACTGCCGTGCCGTGACATGCGGCCGGCTCCGTTCATAGCCAGGTGGCGCTCCCGTGCTCGGCCGAGCTGCAGAGCGCCTCTATCGCCGTGTTCGCGTACTGACATAGCGGCACTTTTAAATCTCGTGGCACTGTCACAACACTTTTCCCCCCTTGAAAAAAAAACTCACTTCCTTGGAGGCACGGACAGTGTGGAGACATCCATGGCCTCTTGGGAGGCCCCGAGAAGATCCCGCGGAGAAACATGAGAGTATGGTTGAAAATGTCCAGGACGGAAGCTTGCGCGTGGAACACCCCTCCTGGACGAGATGATGGGGGAAAACTCCGGAGCAGCATCCATAGGTGTCGTGGACCTGGGGGTGTGTCCCAGCGAGATGGGTCCCGGAGAAGGCGGCGTCGCGACTGGGGCCAGTTCCGGTGTACTTGGAAGCGGTAGCGACGTCGGCTGCAGCAACACGCCCAGAAGATTGGCAGCAGCGACAGGACTGGCTTCTCGGGCTGGTGGCACCGGCGTGGCCACCACTCGTGGGCGCATCTGGTCGTAATGGCGAACAACTATGCTGTCGTCCGTACGTATTTCACAAAGCCGGCGGCCGCGAAGAGCCTGGACCACCCCTGGAATCCATTTAGGGCGAGATCCATACCCCCGTGCCCACACGTCAGCGCCCACCGGGTATTTTCCCGCACTAGGGGACACAGTACAAGGCCTGACAGGGTGAAGCAGGTGCAGTAGAGTGCGCGGTTGGCTGCCATGCAAGAGTTCAGCAGGGCTGCGATCACCCAGAGGCGTGAAGCGATAAGAACTCAGAAATTGCAACAGAGCGTCATCTGTGGAAAAATCACTAAGGAATTTTTTCATCTGGCTTTTGAAAGTGCGGACAAGGCGCTCAACCTCCCCATTCGATTGCGGATGGAAGGGCGGTGCTGTAACATGATGAATCCCTTGTCCAGTACAAAAATCACGGACGGCCTGCGAAGAGAACTGAGGGCCATTGTCCGTGACAATCGTGGATGGAAGACCTTCTAGCACAAAGATTTTGGACAAAGCCAGCGTCGTCGCCGCAGTGGTGGGCGACGGACATCGAACAACAAACGGAAACTTCGAGAAGGTGTCAATCAACAGTAGCCAATAAGCACCGAGGAAGGGGCTGGCAAAGTCAGCATGCACCCGTTCCCACGGCTGCGCCGGATCAGGCCATGGAGAGGGCATAGTACGAGGTGCAGCCAGTTGTTGAGCACACTGACCACACGCAGCGACCATGTGGGCGATGTCCGAATCAATACCGGGCCAATAAACGTGCCTGCGGGCCAGGGACTTAGTCCGAGAAATCCCCCAATGGCCTTCATGCAATAGTTTGAGAACTTCTTTGCGAAGAGAGGCTGGCACCACGACCCGTGGAGATGCGCCATCCATGGCCAGAAGAACAACACCCTCACGAACAGAGAGACAAAGGCGAAAGGCGTGGTAGTTGCGAAGGGGATCCGATGCCCGGGCCTTGGTCCTGTCCGGCCAACCCCGTTGAACAAAACCGATCACCTGACGCAGGACCAGGTCCCGCGCAGTAGCCGAGGCGACCTGCGAACCTGTAAGGGGAAAACCCTCGACCGCACGACGTTCTTCCTCATCAATGTGGAAACAGAGTAGTTCATCTCGATCGAAAACCGGGTCGGGGCCCATCGGCAAACGCATCAGCGTTGGCTTGCTGGGCCGTGGGGTGATAGTGAATCTCATAGTGAAAACGAGACAAGTATAAGGCCCAACGTTGCAGGCGGTGAGCGGCCTTATCTGGAAGCGACGCCGATGAGCTGAACAGAGAGACCAGCGGCTTGTGGTTGGTGATGAGGTGAAACTTAGAACCATACAAAAAACGCTGAACTTTTTTAGAGCATAAATGATAGCGAGCGCCTCCTTTTCGATTTGAGAGTAACGCCATTGGGCATCGTTGAGGGTCTTGGAAGCGTTGGCGATGGGTCGTTCCGACCCATCCTCATACCGATGGGCGAGAACAGCCCCTAGGCCATACTGTGACACATCAGTCGCCAGAACCAAGTGCTGACCCGGACGGAATGTGGCAAGACAAGGCGCCGACTGCAAATGAGCCTTCAGGCGGACAAAAGCCTGCTCAAACTCATCGGACCAGCAGAAAGGAACGTGTTTGCATAACAGCTGATGCAGAGGATGAGCCACCGCCGCCGCGGAGGGAATGAATTTGTGATAATAAGCAATCTTGCCTAGAAACGCCTGAAGTTCTTTGACCGTAGACGGCCGGGGTAGAGCAGTAATGGCCGCAATGTGCTGTCGTAGAGGACGTATACCCTCACAGGACAAGTGGAAACCAAGATAAACAATGGAGGGTTGGAAGAACTGTGACTTGTCCAGATTACACTTCAACACAGCCGAATGCAGAACCCGAAACAGCGAACTCAAATTGCGAAGGTGCTCCTCAGTGGAGGCCCCCGTGACAACAATGTCATCCAGGTAGTTGATGCAACCGGGAACGGAAGCCGTGAGCTGTTCCAGAAACCGCTGAAAAATGGCCGACGCGCTAGCGATGCCAAATGGCAACCGCTGGTACTGATACAACCCACAAGGAGTGTTGATGACGAGAAATTCCTTGGAAGAAGCATCCAACGGCAGCTGATGGTACGCCTCCGATAAGTCAAGTTTGGAAAAGAACTGGCCCCCAGCGAGCTTGGTAAATAACTCCTCAGGACGGGGAAGAGGATAAGTGTCAATGAGGCTCTGAGCGTTGACAGTGGCTTTAAAATCACCACACAATCGCAGACTCCCGTTTGGTTTAGAAACCACCACGATTGGTGATGCCCATTTGCTGGAGGTAACAGGAAAGAGAATCCCTGAAGCTGTTGACCTGTCTATCTCAGCCTTGACAGGTGCACGCAACGCCATCGGAATAGGGCGTGCCTGGAAAAACTTAGGGCGAGCCGTAGGCTTAAGAGTAATGTGGGCTTCAAAATCCTTGGCACGACCCAGACCAGCAGAGAACACGGACGAGAATTCAGAACACAATCTATCCAGCTGTTGATACGGAATATCCTCAGATATGAGGTGCACATCATCATCAATGGAGAACCCGAACAACTGGAAAGCATCATAACTGAACAGGTTTTCAGTGCCAGCATGATCCACCACATAAAATGTGAACGGCCGAACAACAGACTTCTAGGCAGTGGAAGCATCAAACTGGCCAACGATAGGAATTTTCTGCTTATTATAAGTTCTCAGATTTCGCGTAACTGGAGACAACGGAGGGGAGCCAAACTCCAAATACGTGCGAGAATTAATGAGAGTTACTGCAGAGCCAGTGTCCACTTGCATGCGAATGTCTTTATCCAGAACACAAACAGTAACAAACAACTTATTTGTTTGAGAAAGCACACAGTTAACGTCCATGTCCAATGCCTCGTCCTCGTCGACAGGAACTTTAGGGGACTGACACACAGAAGCAATGTGGCCTTTTTTCCTACATGAATTACATGTGGCCCAACGTTTTGGACACGCGGCCCTGTCATGCTGTACGAAACAACGTGGACAAGAAGGAAGTGCGGAACGAACCTGCTTCTGTGGTTGCTGTTTTCGCTGCGAGCGTGGCGGCGCAACGTGACATTGTTGATGCGAGTGAACCGCCGCCACATCATCGTTCCCCTGTGAAACAGGCAAATTGTCCGTGTTGAAAGTGGTCTGTACAGCGCCTACATCACACCACGCGTCTATTTGTGCACCAGCAGTGTGAGACACTTCAAAAGATTGAGCGATGCTTAGAACTTCCAACAACGACGGGTTTGGCAGTTGTAAGGCACGTTGCCGAACTTCTTTATCAGGAGCAAGCCGGAGAATAGCGTCCCTAACCATTGAATCAGCATAAGACTCATGATGAGTGTCCATGGCAAACTGACATTTCCTACTCAGACCGTGTAGTTCCACCGCCCAAGCCCGGTAGGATTGATGGGGCTGTTTACGACACCGGTAGAACGACACGCGGGCGGCAACGACATGGGTGTTTTTTCGGTAATAGTTAGACAATAAGTCACACATTTCTCGGAAGGACAGAGAGGCTGGTTCCCGCAGAGGGGCTAACTGAGATAGCAGCTGATAGATCCGTGGGGAAATCCAAGATAGAAATAACGACTTACACATAGGAGCGCCAAAAGCCAAGAAGTGTTGCTGCAAACGCTTCTCATAATCCTCCCAGTCTTCAGCGGCCTCGTCGTAAGGAGGGAACGGAGGCGGAGAAGAGGAAGACAGACGATGAGTAAGCGACGTCGACAACGCCTGAATAGCAGCCGTCAGCTGTGTTTGTAGCACCTGAATTGCAGCCGTCAGCTGTGTTTGTTGGTCAATGAGCGCTTGCAGAAGCTGTTCCATGTCTGCCCCGACACGAACACACAATTCCACAATGCAGGAAAAAAATATCCGACCTTGTCGCCAAAAAAGTGTTATAACCTTTAACCCTACTAAATTGCGTGGATATACAACGTAGAGCAATAGCGAGTTACATGCTTCCAACTCTGAATCTCTCACTCCACTGCCGTGCCGTGACATGCTGCCGGCGACGTTCATAGCCAGGTGGCGCTCCCACGCTTGGCCGAGCTGCGGAGCGCCTCTATCGCCGTGTTCGCGTACTGACGTAGCGGCACTTTTAAATCTTGTGGCACTGTCACAACAGTTATCTTGGTTGTTACTTGCATGGAGTCTCATGAACGCATGTGTGTATGCAGCTATGGCCTCCCATCAGTAGACCAGTCACCTGGTGACACCACTTCGGCAATTTGCATGTTGATGAGGATGAAATAATGATGAAGACAACACAACAGCCAGTCCGCGAGTTAAGAAAATCTCTGACCTGGCCAGGAATTGAACCTGAGCCCCTCCCATGACATTCCACTGTGCTGACCACTCAGTTATGGAGGCAGACACTAATGTATCAGAAGATTAGAATGTGAGGTACTACTCAGTTTTATCACTAAGATTCCAAGCCTGGACTGAAGATTGTTGAGGAATGGGAGGGTTATTTATAGACAGGTGAAAGGATATTTTATGATTTCAGTAGATACGTATTAATTTATAAAACTGCAAGGTAAGAATTTACTATTGCAGATGAGCAATATGTTTCAGCAATAATTTGGTCTGCATTATATATGCTTAGTTAAAAAGTAAAAAAGATCCCAGAACTATTTTTATGCCTCCGCTGTGAATTACCTGTTTACAAGTACAGTTGTCATATTTGAAATTATGTTAATTCATACAAATTTGTAAGTTATGGCTAAAGTGAATATTGAAAAGTGTCATATGCTTAAGGAAAATTAAGGCAACAGAAGTTTATTGCGGACTTTGAGCGTTAAACAAGAGTAGTGGCTCAAATGTCAAAAGTAAATTTGGGTCTGTACAAACTTCAATTATAAATATCAGTCAAATTACTTAGTTGTTGGGCATACAAAGGAAGTTACTGGAAAACATGTGTTCAGGACTTTCTATTTAGTCATGCTAACCATCTGAAAACTAATGATTAGCTCATTTGATGCTGTTATAGTAATTTCATTTATGCATTGCTTTTAAAGAACATGGTTTTAAACAAATATGACTATATCACTATAATCAGCAGGTTGGAAATTGCCATTTGAATAATGAATTAATGAGAGATATTGCATATACAGTATTGTGCCCATTTCAACAAAATTAACATACACATGGTATGTTCAGTAGACACAGCTGTAACATAAAAGGAAGTAAAATATTGTTATCGATAAGAGCACAACATTAGCAGATAGAGAGGTTCCAGCTTGCTATGTTTCAAACCTGCTCATGTTCAGTGACTGCTTCACAACCTGTGCCATTTGGATCCTTCCTTACAGCACCAGCTCAAACCATGAAGATGGGAGCTTTCCTTGCAACACGTCCTTCAGTCCCAGAATCATCCTGGCTTCAGTCTTTGCTAGCAATCTGCACCAACACCCTCTACCCAACAGTATCTGCTTCCTTTGTCCTGTCGCCCCCTCACAGTCTACATCATGATCGTTACATGCTGCAAAAATTTATTGCCTCTGCTGCCCATGTGTCACACTCCTGTCCTGTGCTCCTGCTGCCTGTCCCTCCCCCATTCCTATATTGCACACCTGCTGCCTCCCTCCAAGCCACTAGCTCCCCTCACCCTTCCCCCCAACCCCTCCTCCCACTTCCCAACTCTTTCGTCTTCTACTCACCACATGTGACACGATCCCTCACCTCAGTATCCCAGCAAAACTACAGTCCCAACATGGTGTGTTCAGTCAGCACAATGTAGCTACACAGGCATTTGCTTATGTGTACATTTGTCGTATGTACACTGTCTGATCAAAAGTGTCGACCCTTCACCCTTATGATTGCTTGAACTCTGCTGGGATTGCTTTCAGTAAGGTGTCTGAACATCTGTGGCGGAATTGCAGCCCAGTCTTCCTCAAAAGCTGACACTGAAGAATATAGTTATGATGTTCAACACTGGGATCCAGAGTAACTGGTCTGTAAAGTGTTCCACTGGGTTCAGGTCAGGACTGGGCATGCCAGCCCATTTCAGGAATGTTACTGTTTAATGTCTCACAGATGCTTCTTTATGACAGGGTGCCTTCTGATGCTAATAAAGACAATCATTATCTCTGAACTGTTCCCCTACTGTATTCAGTACACAGTGCTGTAAAATGAGTTCAAATCCTTCTGCATTTAGCATTTTCTTAAGCACAATATGGGGATTACACCCTAACCACGAGAAACACTCCCATTGCATAAGACAATCAACTCTGTTCTTCACTGTTGGTGTTACACGTGATGACAAGTAATGTTCTCTAGGCATTTGCCAAATCCAAACCCTTGATTGGATTGCCACAGGATATAGTAGGATCCACCACTCCAGATCACCAGTGATCCACTGTCCAGTGGCATTGCTCTTTACCCATCTCAAGCACTACTTAGCATTAAGTACAGAAATGTGTGCGTACCCCATTGTTTTGAACTCACACCTACAGTAACTGCACTTGCTGGACTACTTTTAGCACTTTGGAACTCACTCATGATTCCATCTGCTGATTTCATGTGTGTGTGTGTGTGTGTGTGTGTCTTTTTTTTTTTTTTTTTTTTTTTTTTTTTTTTTTTTTTTTTTTTTTTTTTTTCAATGCACAATGATCCCTGTCCATCATTACACGAGGTCTGCCTAATCTTAGCTTAACTGTGGTTTTTCCCTCATGTTTCCACTTCACAGTCATATCACCAACAGTTGACATCTTGATGTATCTGTTATTCAGATGATATCCAATGATAAGTCCAACTTCGAAGTTTCTGACTGAGCTATTTCACTGTTATTGCTTCTTTACTGACAGCACAATACTCCCTGCCTCCTTTTACACTGGTGGTGAGTCCACTTTTGTGACATCTGGTGGTCAATTCCAATTTGGATAGGGATGTGCAGATATTTTTGATCAGCTAGCAGTGTGTCTATCTTTAAAGGGTTCATCTGAAACCTAGCAAGCTTGCTCTCTCTTTCTCTGTCACCCCCCCCCCCCCCTCTCTCTCTCTCTCTCTCTCTCTCTCTCTCTCTCTCTCTCTTCCCCCCCTCCTTCTTCTTCTTCTTGAGCATTGTTCAAAGCTTAGCAACTTTTCTGTGTTAACCCTTTAACTGCTCTGGTCATGTTAACGTCCACTCAATGCCTCAACTATACATTGGGATGTTACCCTTAGTCCTTCTATTGCTTATATTTTACCAAAGATTTTTCATTGTTTTAGTGATACATTAAGAGAGGCAACATTTACAAACTAATTGGCAAATGCAACGAAGGCCACATTTTGTATTGGCAAGCACATCTCTGTTATTATGGAAATAAAAAATATCAAAGTTACAAAATTATATGAGCAGTTTCACAGCATTAAAAATATGTGCTGAAAAACTTACTACATTTAACAAATAACTAATGGTTATTTTAAACAGGTCAAATAGTTATGCTCTTCATGCATGTACGTTATCAGTTCAGTTTTAACCTTAGTGCTATTTTGCAGATTGGTGGCTTTCACACTTCCTTTCTTGCATTTATATTTTCAGTCAAGAAACAACCATGAAGTAATAATTTTGTTGTGTGTATAGATATCTGATGTGCATAATGTGTACATTCTATAGCAGTTAGAAGATGATAGTTTACAAAAGTGTCATTGATGTGTTTTCACCCAACTATAATGTGTATGTTGCAGGTTTGCCATTTATACGAATAATGCCAAAGATAACTGCTGTGGCTGGGAGTGATTTGGTTATAAAGTGCCCTGTTGCTGGTTATCCTATAGAGTCAATTGTCTGGGAGAGAGGTAAAAAACTATAAAAATGTATTACTAAAACAAAAATTTTATATATAAGTGCAATTTATAATACCTGTTTCAGATGGAAATATACTTCCCATGAATCGTAGGCAGAGAGTGTATCCTAATGGTACCCTAGTAATAGAACATGCCCAAAGGCAAGCAGATGCAGGCACATACACATGTCAAGCACAAAACAGGCAGAAACACACAGCTCGAAGGGATGTTGAAGTACAGGTTCTTGGTATGAAATCAGATTAATTCCTTTCAGATTCTGTCACAAATATTCAGATTGTCTAGGGAAACAGCATATTTGTAACTTTGTTTTCTTTTGTTACAGTGCCACCAAAGATCTTGCCTATTCAAGCTATGACAAATCTTTTACGCGAAGGCATGAGAGCAGCAATTTCCTGTCAAATACTTGAAGGAGATCTACCTATAACATTCCGTTGGGAACGTAATGGGCAACCTGTTACAAACTCGGATGATGGTATATCAACCCGTCGCCTGGACGAATATTCGACATCGCTGGTTATAGAACGAATAACTTCAAAACATACTGGGAACTATACTTGTGTCGCTCACAATGTTGCTGGCTCTGAGAGTTTCACAGTTCCACTGACAGTGAATGGTATGTACATGGAATTGTAGCTTGTATTGAACATTGTGGCATTAGTAATATGTGTAGAAACATACCATAATGTGTACAGCATGAACCTATGTTAAACCATATATATTAGCGCTACTTTTGAACATTATGTCTGTTTGAGGTAAGTACTATCTGCATGACAACAATGTATGTTTTATGTACAAAAAAGAAAAATTCACTTGGAATAAAATATAAAATTGTGAGACAGTTGGGTGGCCAGTACTTATCTTCAGGAGACAAAATTCTCAGTATGGCTGAAGGAAACTGTCGTAGCTGTCAGAACTATCAATTCCTTCACTGATGAGAAAATAGGAATAGGCTGGGGAATGTTAGAAGGCAGAGGGAGGTCACTCAGATCTCAAGATGAGGGGAAACGGTCCTCACCAAAGATGGTTTCTTTTCATACAAGCGTCTGTGTGACTTGTCCCCCTTTCTAACCAACATCAGCCTATCCACATTTCCCTCCTGAGGAAGGACCTAATAGTGACAAAAGCTAATATAGGTTATTGTACTTTTAATTCTGTATGTTTCTGCCCCAGAGTTCAAATACTTTTACTACATTTTTAATATCATTTTCTAGCACATTGTTCTGCATAGCTAATACATCAGTGCATGCTCGATGTTCAACATTGTGGTACTAAAATCATTAAATGCTAAATAATAATGTAGTTGATATGATATTTTTTCTGTGACTTGAATTGACTGATGTTTCCTGGTAGTTTGAAACACACAGTATTGCTCCCATTTCAGCAGAACTGAAGCGTTCGTTTAATGTGAGACTGCTATACCAGTACCCAAAATTTAACTAGCCATCTATCAGGAAAGTGATCTTTGTAATTAATCTACAATTAAATGTAAGTAAGAGAAACCTACTTTGTAATTGCCACCAGATACAAATGAAGGGAAAAAGTCAACTGTCAAAAGTTTCAAAAAATTAGGCCAATTTGGGTTGGAGAGCGATGATATACAAAGTAAGAACAGTGAGACAAGCTAAGAAGGACATCAACAAATTAAGGGGAAAAATGAGCAACAGGAAATGATGAGAGATGGAAATCATGTTGAAGAAACACTCTAGGAATAAACTGCAAGAAAATCAACAAAATTTAACTTAATGATGAATATGGAAACACAAATAGATGTAAAATTACTGATAGTGGCACATGTCTGATGTTACAGGGAGGAGAAAAGAATGACAGATATGATTAAAATAAATTGCAGCCAGGTGTCTGCTTGCCATCAAACATGTTGTACAATGAATTTCCATCAGATTGGGTGGAAAGATCCCAATTGTGTAAGTGCTGAGTTGCCACAAACATCACTGCTGTTGTACCAGATGAAATAACACTTGTTGGTATAGTGCCGGGTTCTTACCTTTATTCTGGAGGGGCTGAGATGATACTACAACTCATAAAATATGGAATCACTTTATTACACTTGAACAAGATGAAATACTTAACTTTGTTACAATCCATGTTCACAGGAATGTCATTAGTGTTTATTACTGTCACCAAACATTAATACAGTATATCACTTGATACGGAACAAGGTACTACAGTGAAAACCCTGTTTTACGTTTTCAGGCAGTTCAGACTTAAAAACACAAAACTGAGGAATATGTTAAAACCCCAAAAATACGAGCAAAAACATATGTAATTGGCATGTATGATTAAAAATTGTAATCCTCTTCAATACATTGTGTAAAATCTGTATAAGTGAAGGAAATTAAACACACAATACAATGTTTATACAATAATTTGTGGTTATGAATTTCATCAGTACTTAAAAAGTCACAGTTGCATAACAGGAAGTATAAACTCGTTAAAAAATTGATATTTGCATCTGGGTACAAGGTAATTGAGCTATTTGCCAACATGCTATGACCACAAATTATACATCAAAACCTGTGTTTTTGAGAGATCTTTCCTTTGTAATCACCCAGAAAAAAGCGAACATTGGTGAGCATGGTGAATTAAATTGAAAATTGTGAATTACGGTGAAAGACATCAGAATCTAACATGTCAGGGTGTGTGTTCTCCAGCTGTAGAAAATAGCAGTGCAGCGTACTTTGGTGATGCGAAGGCAGTGACCTCAACTGTACTACTTGTAAACTTTTCCTTGTTCATTATGTTGTGTAGTCAAAGTGGAGCATTCTGCAGTACTGCCAACACATGCCATTTACACTTTAACTCATCACCTGCTGTAATGTAAACACAGAAGGTTTTATGAAAGCACACATTTACACACAAGTTTTCCTTCATATGTAGTACTTATTTATACAAGTGAATATGAAATAAAGTTAAACCTGCTGTGATTTCAGTGTTTTTCTGTCCCAGCAATCTGTTACATTTACAACAATCTGTCTGCCTTTGTAATTCATTAAACACCATTGAGGACTGCAACAAAGATGAACAACTGTTCACTGAAAATGTCCTGTTAATTGTGGTGCTGCATATAGCAAATGGAGTTGCCTGTGTCAGCTGCAGTCATAGAGACACGATACATTCCGGATTCTGTCAACAGGCTCCGAGCAGAACTACTGTAAATAAAATTAATGCATATTAGTATAGTGTGTATGAGGTTTAACTACACAAATTAAACCTAAGTGGAAGCTGTGGTCAGCCCATTTGCTAAACACCGATCACATCAGCCATTTTTTGGAACAAGCCACCAAGTAAGCTTGCTAGAAGGCACTGTGTTAGTGTGACTTAACCCTCCCATTACCAAGCTTTTTCACACCTCTATTTTTACCAAGCGGGGTATTTGGACTACACCAAAAGAGTTTTGTGTTTTATTGTAATATTTGTTCTCAGATTTCGTTATTTCCATTGAATGGGTTTATTTAGTATTGAAAAACAGCTTTTCAGGTTATTAGAAGTATTTAATCAGATCACAGATACAAAGTACAAAAAAAATTTTATATCTTTCACTTAATTCAGTACTCAACGAACAGAAAATTAATAAGCTATGTACTTCAACAGTCACTGCAGTAAAATAACACTAGACTTTTTTCAACTTTTCAGTCAAATATATTTTTGCACTGCATGCACTTCACAGTAACAGTTTCTTCTCTGTTTATATTACAAACAGGTTTCTTGCACGTTACACAACAGAATCTTGTTTTCCGATCTTCGTTTCTCTTGCAATCTTGACATCGTTGTGGCATTGGTAACTTGGAACACTGTGTCTGGATCACTGCTGTAGGAATTGCAATACTACAAGCTTTCAGTGCATCTTGTACATCTTTATGAAGACAGTTGATATTTTTGGCTCTTTCTTCCATGTTGCCTTTGCTGAGTCCAAATGTCAGTTCAGTCATGAAGAGTTTACGTCAGCTTCGGTTATTCTTCTGCCATTCAGGAAATCTTTGAGTGTACAGAATATATGCATTCAGTGCTGCAATATCTATCATTTCCTTGAAGATTCTTAGTGGCCACCACCTCGTTCCTCTAACACAACTGTGTTCTCTTGTCATTTTGTCCCCATTATCTACAGCACCTTTGGTTTTGTTGTAGTGCAGTATGATTTCGGGTTTGTGTTCACTTTCTTCACCACTCACTTGTCTCTCATTACACTGAGTAAAGAGTAGTATTACTGCCTTTCCCTTCTTCGGAACATTGGAAACTAGGGTCAAGTCATTTGTGAAACCAAACATTGAAGAGTGATCTTCTCTCTTTCTGTTTGGCAAGAATTCCTTCGGAATCTCTTTCTTATTGGAATGCAGGGTGCCAACCAATGTCGTGTTTCATTTTAGTAGTTCAGCAGCCAATGGAAAACTGGTGAAAAAATTATCAGTTGTTACACCATGACTGTTATTCAGAAATGGTTCCATTAGATCCAAAACAACTCTCTGTCCTTGATTCACTTCCCGAGTATTGTCCACCATTCCTGTGTAAATTTGGATCCGTAATAAGTAAAATGTCTTCACATCAGCAGAAACCCAAATTTTAATGCCATACTTGCAAGGCTTTCTCTTCATATAAACCCTAAAAGGGCAGTTTCCTTGGTACGTTGCTAATCATTCATCGATAGTCACGTATTCATAAGGATAGAAGTTCTTGCACAAGTTAGATTGAAATTTGTTGAACACTACCATGATGGATTGTAGCTTGTCCTTGGTTTCTTCAATTCTCTGTGTTCTTGTGTCTCTGTTGTCAAATCGCAAGAATTTCAGTATAGACAAAAATCGGTTTCTTGACATGGCAGCAGAAAAGAATGGTTGCTGAAAGGCAACATCACCTCCCCACGGATAGGAAGCACTTGTGCGAAGTCGATGAGTTTGACCAGCTCCTATTAGAATTGCTAATACAGCGTACATTTCAGTTGCATTTATATCTCTCCATTGTCATTTTGTTCGAAGAATGAGCTGCATTCCACAAACAAATTACTTGTTTGGCTTCCCTGTTTGTTTCTTCTACAATGATGCTCACAATTTCCGGTGCGATAAATAATAAAAAGGATTCTGTTATTGTTTTGATTGTTTTTCCATCATTCACTGGGCCAGGTATTACATTCAAAATGTTGCGATGTCGACACTGCCCGCCTTTTGGTGGTTCACTAGAAAATTGTAGTCCACTTCTAGGAACAAACAAATCTCCAGTTCTTCGTCTTCTTCTTCTTCATCATCATCCTCTTCTTCTTCTTCTTCTTCTTCTTCTTCTACTTGTTCACGTGAATGTGTAGGGCCTTCTGATATTTCATCATCAGCTTCATCTGATGCTATGATATGGTCTTTGTCAAGAGGTTCCATATATTCATTCAGTTCGTTATCAATGTCCATCGTCACCGACATCAGAATTGTATAGAATTTCCATGATCTCTTCGCTAGAAAACCCTTTGGACATCCTTACTTGCAGATGAAATACTGACTTGTGTATTGTCAGCTCAACAGTGAACGTCAAATTCAACTCAACAATAGTAACCAGCAACAATAACAAACATTGGATCTATGGCAAAACTCAACAAAGAAGATGAATGACAGATATATTTCCCAAAATCTTCTTTTTCTACAAATAAGAAAATAAGAAGCTTCATACCAAGTGGGGTAGTCTCACAATCCCACCAATAAATGACTTGAATAACAATGATAAAGTCAAAAAAATTAGACAGCCGTGAGTGTGAATTCAACGTCAATCCTTTTAGTACAAAGTCATGAAACAACAGGCATGTCCCCCTTCAGATAACATTATTAGAGGGAAAAAATCAACCTGTGGTAGTAAGAATACCCTGCTTGGTAATGCAAGGGTTAACCATGCTAAACAGCTGTTGGCAGCAGGTGAAAAACAAACATCCAAGCTGTTGTAATCCGGCAGTTTTCACCATATTTCACAGTTTTCTTTTTATTTCACAATGTAAGCTATAAATTTTTGCTATTTTCAAGGTGAACATAAAATGAAAGAACCCTCAAAACTAAGTGTTTTAAGGTATAATTTGTTGCAGAAGTGTGTTGAGAAATGGCTCAATTACCTCATAGATCATTAGCAAAAGTAATAGACTTTTCAATTACATGCTCTACACTATTAGAAGTGGCAAAGCCCACCTTTTTCCTTGTAGGTCTGTAATATGATGTAAAATTTTGAAATTTCTTTCTTGTTTGTTTATGGCTTTGGGATTTGGCTATGTCTGTTGACTTAATGAGTGTTGGTAAAATTGCTGCATAGGATGAGGAGAATTAAATTCTCGCACTGACTTTGATTTATAGCTTCTGTGCTTGTTTATAATCCAGTACTTTAGGAATTTCTAATGTTTCATTGGCTAAAGTCTGTAAACTTGCACTTGTGGATTTTTAATAGTTATGACACCACCTGTGAAACTGAAAATATGGGTTGTACATATGTAGGTGGTGATGTAGTTTTATGTATATAATATTTACCTTGCACACAATTAAATGGGCAAATATTCAAACGATTTTGCATTTGTGGACATAAAACAGAGTGAAAACTGTCTGTAAGACAATGCAAGGTTCTTTTCTTCTTGATATGTCCTTAAGGGAACCACTGCACTCACCTCTGTATCCCTAACTAGGGCTGCAATACATTCAGATTTCCCTGGATTGGTTCTAGTTTTGAGGGCGTGCTGGAGGGATTTTTATACAACTGTCTGGGGAAACCTGGACCTTTTTTCATGCCTGTGGAAATTCAATTGCTTGGAATTAGATTTTAAGTTAAAATTCAGTAAAGGAGAGCCTAATTATAGATAGTTTCTTTGTTGTAGTCTACTAAAAGCACAGCAGCAAGCACGTTTAGCCACTCTCCTATGTGCATACAATATGTTCCAAAATTGTCTTCACAACTCTGATCATGTATATTTTAGAAACAGAAATTGGTAGAAATATCCAGTTTGTGGCATAATGGTCACACACACACCTAAAGCTGATTTTTCTTATTTTTCCATGTTAGTTATTGACTGACCACCCTCCGGCAGTTGGCAGACCAGATCTGACACCCAGCTCATTTGAAACCCCAGTACATTTTTTTTCTTTGGTGAGGACTTGCATGAACTGTGAACTCACGTGAAAGCAGCAATAGCAGTGTTTAATGAGAAGAGCCTAGGCCAGACATGGAACTGGAATATCACTTAGATAATCTGTGTGCTACAGGCAGCACACACATTTGAAGCGACATCCATCCAGCAGACCCCATTTTTCGTGACCGTCACAATTTTTCTAGCCATGTCATGATATTTTTCAGAACTAATTTGGGACACTTATTTGTACTGGATTTAACAATCATGAAATGATTTATTCACCTGTATCAGTATGCTGTTACTGAAAGGATATTTTCCCAAATGAGTAATGTATGGAGCAGTGCCAAAACACAATTTGGTGTAGAAAGTGCAAAAGCTGTGTTAGTGACTCGAGTGAATTATTATGAAACTTGAGTTGAATGTTTTCATAAGGCTGTTGAAGAATACAAACATGCTGAAGAAAATTTACAGCACTGATAGATACTGTTTGCCTGCTCACATTCCTTCATCCTAGAAGGTACTAATAAAATATAAATTAATGCCTTTTTGTAACAAATCTAAGTGATAGTTTGCATTTATTACTTTCAATTCATACTTTTTTTGTAATATCAAAATTTTTTTAGTGTATACTGAACTTGGCTCTAGAAAGTATGTTCATCTTAACACACTGAACTCTTAAGCAGCTACTAGAATCTTAGGTGTATATGAACATTAAGCCGCAAATCGCACTTTTCTACCTATCCCCATTTCTGAAATATATGTGATCTGAGTTGTGAAGACAATTTTGGAACACCCTGTATTTTCCATACTTCTTTATTGAGACAGTGAGAAACTACAACAATGGGCAATCGTTTACTCCATGACACTGCCCTGCCCACCAGACAACTGAATGTCTTAAATGTCATTTGCCTTCTATTTATTGAGCTGTATAAAACTGATTTCATTTACTTTCATTTTCCTTACTGCTAATTAATACTATGTCTTAATATGAATGTCTCTCGAATGCACTTTCGCAAATCCTTGTTACTGTCATGTGTAATATATATCTACTGATTGGTAGGAGGCACACAGCCATTAGCAATATTAGCACTGAAACACAAGTGAGGAAACATTCCCCCCTCTAATGTCACTGCTGCTCATGGAACACTGTGGCTATCAGCCAACTTACCATCTACAGACCGTTTGTTTCTGGGATAATAATCCAATTTGACCCACATGTCTGGGGTTTTTGAAATTTTTGTCTGGGGGTCGGCAGTTTAAGTGATGGCAGGCCTACTCCAGTGACACATCAGGTTAATTAGTTATGCACTAATGGGTGCTGGAACAGTTTAATCTACAACAGTATATTAATCACTCCATTCACTTCATAATTAAATGGACATGTATGCTGCTTCTGTTAACATTGGCATACCCCTAATATATGTCTTCACTTAGGACCACCCTCTGTCAGTATAATGAAGCACTGCTTTAGTTCAACTAATTAATTTATTGCAGGCTGGTTTCACTCAGAAAAATGAATGGATAACTCTGTCAGCTAAAAATTAAAGAGTGGTTTCAGTTAAAAGAATGAGTACATGGTCCAATGGACAGAAAAACTACTGATTGTTTTCACTTGAAAAGAAAGACTGAATAATTCAGTCAATATGCAAAGCTACAACTGTGTCCATTTTTTTCATTCGATTTCTCCCACTGACTGTTTGCACTCAAAACAAATGAATAATAATACAAGTGACAGGTAAAACTACAATGGACTGACACGATTATTTTCATTCGGATGCTCCCACACATTAGTATCATTCAAAAGAATGAATGAGTAGTCCAACCAATTGAACAATTGTTTTCATTCAGTTGCCCCAGAAGATGGGTTTCATTCAAAACAATGAACGAGTAGCCCAACTGACTGAATTGATTGTTTTCCATTCTGTTGCTCCCACAGACTACTTTCACTCAAAAGAATGAATGAATAATTGAACTGATATGTACAACTACAACCAAATGAGTCAGTTGTTTTACAACAGCCAAATGAATTGATTGTTTTCATTCAGTTCATCCTAGCACTATACTCTCTTCTATCTGACAAGTGATCCAGCAACAACAGTAACGCCATACTGATCACTAAGGCTTCTTGCCCAGAAGTTAACATTTGGCTACCACCAACGGTAATAATAAATTGTTGGTGTAAAGATGTTGTAAGGAAGATGTGGTTCAGTTGCACCTGGATTTAGATTCAGACCACGTAGTTGGATTATTAAGAAAAACTTGTAGCAGAGTATGAATATACCTGTGTAGAAAGTGGAAAGTGCTATTTATTTTCTAGTGTCAATGAGAATTATAAACTCTGCATCTTTCACTGTCATGCATGTTGATTACCACTCTCCTGTAAGTTGCATAGTGCACAGTGCAACAGTCACTGCTTATGTGTTTTGCATTAGTGCCTGAAAGCACCTCCAGACCTTGACAAAACTCTTGTGCATAGCATATGGAATTCACCCCTAAAGTTGTCAATGAACTATCAAATCCCACACCTGTATGTAACTAGTGCATGCTGACCAGCAGAGGTAGGCAGCAGAGGTAATGAATAAACATTCTCAGTCACATCTCATCAAATGCAGGGAGAGAAAGCTTGTCACCACAAGTACAATGATACTGTGAATAAATGCTAAGGCAGTTGTTTGAGTTGTCAGCATTTGCTACTATCTGCAGTCTCTAGAAAGACTACAACAGAGCCCCTATGCAAACTGCACAGCAATTACTCCTAAGGTGTCTATGGTCTATCCAGTTGCTCCTATAAAAGTAATGAGCATATACTGGCAATGGGAATCTGTGTTAGAGCTTCCATGGTAATGCCAGAATATTCACCAATGTGAATACTCTAGTATGAGTACCATTCGTTGCACTGGAATTGCCCTTGAACCAGGGGCAACCTGTGTTTAACACTGAATACATCAAGCAAATTTGAACCCTGGGTCTGCACTAACTGTATGGATGTGTCAACGGCATTGCCTCCTCATGGTCCCCTGTGAGTTCTGGTCAGCAGTTTTGTTACTGCTGGATAGTGACTAGTGGTAAACTACAGAGGATCCAACACTTCAGTAAGGCAGTAAGTAGCAAAGAGTGAAAGATAAATAAATAAAATAATGGGAAGTCCATGCTGCAATAACAACAATATTATGAAAAGGGTACATGGCTACTTATCATAAGGAGCTTCTCTTGGTGGGAATTAAGCAATACAAGATATTCTTAATGTAGAAGAGAATCAAGGCTTTCAAATGAGGTATGCGAATCCTAAAACAAAAATTTCTAAGCTAAGTCTGATTTTTAAGTGCATGTAGTTTTTCCAAATCTTAAATTTTGCCCATTACCTTAAATAAAATGTTTCTAAGCAAAGCACCTCAAGTCTTAGCTACATTCTTAATAATACAGATTATAAAAATGAAGCTTATTTCAGAATTTTTTGTTATTACACACATGGCTGTACGTTTCTTACATAAGAAAGATTTGCTTATTGCAATACTAAAATCGAATAATTACAGCAATTTAAGGTTTATCAGATTTATATGTTGCTATTTAGAAACCTTTTAATTGTATTATGACAACAGATCCATTGTTTAACTGCTCTAACACGTTGATTTTATTGTAATTTTCAAATTTTCTTATATTGTTAGTATTTTATGTTGACAGCAACTGACAGACTTCATCTTTCTTCAATAAAATTGCTTGTCTCTGATAATCAAATACAATTACTGATTACAAAATGTTAATAAATATTCCTCCATATTGGCAACAACCATGTTAATTATAGCATTATTTCAGAATTTTTATTAATTGAACAAAATACTGTTTCAAATTAATATGAAAGTTTTTGGAAACTGACTTTCAAAGATCCCTGTGTAAAAGTTTACTGATTTGTCCAAGACAATAACTATCTCTATTTGTTTTATTCAAATGGAATAAATATTCAAATCACTTAATTTTCCATGGACACCAGTAGATTTAGAAACAAAAATAGGCAAGTGGGTGCACATTTGCTGGTGTGGTACATTATCTATACTGTATGCATTTTTTCCAATTACTACAGTATCTGTGCATATGTATGAATGAATGAGAGCTACCAAAAAATTTGTAGGATAGAGAAAAAATAATTTATTGCTGTTTTTTCAGTACCACCACATTGGACAGTAGAACCAACTGACGCAAATGTTGCCTCTGGTCAAGATGTTACATTGCACTGCCAAGCTGATGGGTACCCGGTTCCTAGTATTACATGGAGAAAAGCAGTTGGTAATTACACTGTAAATCCTTTTGTATGTTTATACTCCTGTGCTCTTGATGATATTAAGAGCGTTACATATATTAAAACTCAGTGCCCTGCTATGAGGTTGTTGCTCATGGAAATTTAAACTTTGTACAGTTGTAATTAAGTAGAAAGTAATATTTGTTAAGCTAAAAAGATTTGCATAAGGGCTATAAGTGATTTGGTGGTTAAGTAGGTAATTGTTAGGCTATCATCCAAAGGCCTTTAGTTCAATTGTCTGTCAGTCTGCAGATTTTTTCTGTCACCTATCAGTTATTTCACCCATGATTTGTTAATGTCAAAAATCTGCAGATACGCTATGTTTTGGAATTGATATTACACTGTAGCTCTTCTCAAAACTGGTAGAGTGTCAGAGGAAATCAAGGTTATGCCATCCCCAGTAGCCGGCCGCGGTGGTCTAGCGCTTCTAGGTGCTTAGTTCGGAACCACGTGACTACTACGGTCGCAGGTTCAAATCCTGCCTCGGGCATGGATGTGTGTGATGTCCATAGATTAGTTAGGTTTAAGTAGTTGTAAGTTCTAGGGGACTGATGACCACAGATGTTAAGTCCCATAGTGCTCAGAGCCATTTGAACCATTTGAACCATCCCCAGTAGGACCAGAGTTATTAATCAAAATTTTGTTCAAAGCAACCTTCAGTTTGTGGACAGCCTTATTTTTAATGAAGGCTGTATATTTCTCATACATTTGCTATGCTTTGTTACCATTTGCATAGAAACTTTATCTCCTTGATTTTGGATGTATCATCAAAATTATCATAATTAATTTTTTTCACTGCATTTGGCAAGTAACAGTTCTTGTGTACAAGCTACATAGTCAATAAATTATTGTGCTATGTACACTGACACTTCTTTTGTGTTCAAGTGCTGAGGCCAATAATTCTGTATGAGAATGTAGAAATTCTAGTGTGAACTTCAACACTCTGGGACTCGGTGGTGAAGGAAGAAGTGGAAATTTGTTTGGCTTGGGATTTAATTAGTGGAGATTGCAGTTTCTGCTTGGACAAAGCATGGAATTCAGCACTTTTTTTGATCAACTTGCAAAGACATTACTACTGTGCATATCCTATTGGTGCATCGATATCCCAACATGGATCAAGTGTCTAACCAACAACATCTGAGGCCATTGTGTATTGTGTGGCTGCAAGCACATTGATGGCTTTTGTATTTAAAATAACAAATGTGCTCACTCAGAAGATGGCCAAAAGATATATGGCTGAAATATAAATAGAAGAAATGGAGTTTCTGCAGCTGCATACCCAAAATCTAATGGCTCAGTCAATATGTCATGAAAATATGAAGATTCACATAAACTACTTTTCAGTTTTCTTGACTATCCTCTCATTCATTGAAGTTAACCTCTAAGAAAACACAGATCATTTGTAGCTGTTGTAACGTTATACAGACACACCATCAGAAGTAACACCAACCACGTTTTATTCTGCTTCCACATGTAGAGATCCACAATAACACTGTATAAGTATAGAACAGTACAAAGTCTCATAACTATAGAACACATCAATATGCAGTCTTGTAGGCAAGTGTACAATAAGCCAGTGAACATAAGTGAACCCAAGGGCTTGGTGCAACGGGCTTATATTGGGCTCCCTCCCCCCAACCCTCGAAACTCCCAGACCTACTACCAGACCTACCCTGTCCCCACCATGTCCCTCCAATTCTCTCACAAGCAGAAATACACCTTCCCCCACCCCACTGATACTGTATACAGAAGTAGCAGTGACAGTGTTAATTCTTTGACTTTTGTACAGCTTACTCTTGTCTGTGTACAGTAATGTATTCTCATGCCCATAAATTGAGCATGTAATTCAAGAAAATAATATTCTTATGTTCCAGTGGTTCTCTGTTAGGAACTGCAACAATCGCTACCAGTAAGCCGATGAAGTTGTGCTGCCCAAACTCCATATGACTATTGCAGCCACTTTTGACAATGATAGAACCTCAGTGCAAGCAGCAATAACATGAGTACATTTGCAATGATAATTAGAGAGCTGTTGAAAGTTTTCACCAAAACGGAGACTGGCAGGTTCTTGGAGATGAGCCTGCTGAAACAAAAGGTGATATACACAAGAAGAAGTCCAATAAAAATGTAAATTGGGTTCAGTGACTCCAGAAGCTTGAAAATGTTGCCAAAGTCATTTTTCACAGTCATACAGAGGAAATGGTGGGGGTCGTATCAGTGGCTGTGGAACCTGGTGTGCCAACCTGCTGCCACATTGTCATGGAGAGAGCCTGCTACTGATCAGTGAGAGCTTGCTGTTGTTCCACAAGAGATTGGAGAACTTCTTCCACTCAAACATTGGCTGTAAATCACACCAAAGAGATGAAACACTCAGAGTATGCCATCCTCACCCTCAAGTATGTTTTAACATTATACAGACACAATATCAGAAGTAACACCAACCAAGTTTTATTCTGCTTCCACATGAAGAGATCCAAAGTTACACAGAATGAAGTATAAAGAGTACAAAGTCTCATCACTATAGAACATATCAAAATACAGTCTTGTAGGTGGGCTTACAATAAGCAAGTAAACATAAGTGAGGGCAAGGGTGTGGAGTGCTAGGCTTATATTGGGCTGTTGTGCACACAGCACAGTAAATGCTGCACCATCTGTCCAGATTACGAGGCAACCTCTCTAGGCTGGCCATGGAGGCACTTGTATCATGCACTGTCTGATTACTCACATTCACACTAACTAACTGTGAAATACAGACACTTTTGCTATCTTCATTACTTTTAAGACTGTAGGTGGCATAAGAAAACTACAAAGTGCCAAACAATGATACATTTATCTGTATCCCTGACATTCTTCAACCATATTTTGAAATTCCTTGAGAGTGGTGATAAGAAGATTAAAATCAGAGGTTACACTTAAACAACATCCTTCATGCTGATAACACTATGTTTCTCCTTGATTCTTTCTAGACAGAGTAAATATAGCAATGAAGAGTTTTAACTTAAAATCAATTTCCAGAAACCAGATTTAATATTTGTCAACCAGAAAAAAATAACTAAAACAGTTATAAACTTAGATGAATAAGTACTAACAAAAGTGACCAAAACAAATGCCTAGTTTCTTAACAGAAAAAAATTAGAAAAATAAGAATGAGAATTGACACAGAAAATCTATATTTAAACAACTTGGAGCAGTTCACACACATTTGTGATCTTCAGTTTAGCATGCACTTGTGAATAATGAGGTTTGGTGTGTAGTAAGTATTCCTGTATGGAGTTGAACCCAAATATTCAATATTTCACCAATAAATATGATGAAAGTGAATTAAAATGTGTACATACTGCAGCATGCAAAAATTATGTGGGTAGATGATGACCAATGATAAGATGAGATATTACTGGGGCTAAAGCATTAGACTTGCATTCAGGAAGAGCAGGATTTGAGTTCCAAATCCCTGAAGACTTTCCATCTGGATGGGATTTCCAGAACATGATTTGTGAAGGAATGAAAAAAAAGAAGGGAAAAACACAGAAAAATAGAATATTTTTACCAAGTCTACAGAGCAAACTGCACCTCTTCATGCAACTTATGATAGATGAAAAGATAGAAGGAAAATGTGAACCTGGACAGAGAGTAGTTTAATGGCTGTGAACTCTCCAGTGGTGACTCAGAATCATTAATTAGAACAGCTGAAAACTGAGAAGAATTTTCCTTGCCCCCCTTGCTTGAAGAAATAGCACCCAAAGAAGAAAGCTATGACTGTATATTTTTTCTTTGACCTTTATATTTAGATTGTTGTCCTATTTCAGTGTAACAACAAAGTAGACAAATATTGAAAGAAACACAGTTTGGCTTTGTGACAGCAGCTTGCTCTTGACAAGAAATTAAATAAGGTGTATTCTAATAGTAATGGCCATTTGCTTATGTTTAAATGTTGGCAGCTCAGAATAAAGTCACGCAGCACTTCTTCAGTTGTGATGTGCATTTTGTAATTTGCACTTTGTATGCGTAGCTGCTCATAGTCACCAGGAGTTGGGCCTAGTTTATGAACCTATGGTTATTAGTGATAGAAAAGTTAGACAGTGGTGCTAGGACTTTAATGCCATAACATAAAGTCCCAACTTATTTTGTTTTTATTATTTTGACAGAATCTTAAAATCCAGAGTATACTCAGGCAACTTAAGAACAGACTTTTGAAAAACTAAAACCTCTCTTATACCCATTTCAGTGCTGATAGTTGAATGATTGGCTGCTAAAGAGTCCCGTATTTGTAGCCTGGCTGTCATGTTCTGTTTGAGGTGGTTGCCACTAGGTATCATCTTTACTGTGTGCAGCTTTGGTTACTCAACAATAAGACATAAGCTTTCAAGCTCTGTCCTCTATTGTTTAGGCAGTGCTTCTAGCTGCAGTGATCCTTAATTTGACACTGAATTTAGCAGCTCAGAAAGTGAAGAATAATGTGATTTTATTTCATTAAAGACTGAAAGTGATGACAGTTTGTCAGATAACTGACAATTGCTTGCCAGTGATATAAATATGTGAACTGTGCCCCATCCAGCTCCTCCAAGATTTATGTTCACAGAAAACCATTTTAAAATACATGGCTCTACTTCATATCTACACAGAAACCGAAAAATTAGTTTTAGTTTTAGGATGTTTTAGTCGAAGTCTAGTGCATTAGTATTCCCAGGATGTTATTAATGCTGCTCTTTAAAAATCTGTAACTCATTATTATGTTCTTTCAAAACTATCATTATATGTCTGTATGTAATGCCTTGGATTATAAGATGTTTTTAATAAAAATTACTATTTTTTGGGTCATAACTCACTAAAAACTCAACAGGTATGGGGTTAAAAGTGGTCATACAAATGTGTATTGTGAAGAGCGGAGTGGCAGACTCTAAACCCTTACCATTGAAATTGTCCAATAAATGGAAAAAAACTGTGATCTGATCAACGGTTGATGATTGCTGCTCTGCCTGATGTATTCCTCCTGTTTGGCACATCACGATTATCATAGAAAAGCATGGCTATTGCAAACTGTATACGAGGTGGCTACTGAAAATGCTTTCCAGACAGCACAAAGGACAATGAATGCTGAACGTGTGAGCACTTTTGGACTGATATTGACAAGATGGAAGTGACTTGTTTTCCTGTATTATTATGGGCAATGAGATGTGGATATTGTACACCAACATGGAATCAAAATGACAGTCTGTGTTGTGTAGTCATTAAACTTCATCAAAATAAAAAATACTTCAATAATCGTTTTAATAAGTTGAAAATGATGACTAATGTTTTCTAGAGTGAAAAGAGAATTCTTATGGTGGATGTCATGGATGTGGGTCAATGATTACAGCTCTTGTGTAATGAAAAAATAGTCCCCAAACTGATTTATGACACCCAAAATGATGGAGTGAGACACTGTCATTCCCTTCCACTACAGTGTCATTCTCTTCCACTACAATGTGTGTCCACAGATTCAGCATTTCTGCTGGGGCCTTATTGACCAACTACCTTACAGCCATGAGCTTTCACTCAGTGACTATTATCTCCTCACACCTGCCTTATGAAATTATTCTGCACCTAACATCCTTTGAGGAGAATGTAGTGAGAACTCTTTCAGTTCACTGCTTTTCATTTTATTTTAGTTTTTGAACCTAAATCCAATTGTTGCTAGCTTATAACAACTTTCATTGATTTTATTCCCTTATTACCCATGGAAAAAATCACAGTAATCATTGTCTTGCACAAAGAAATAAATGAAATAAATATTAGTAACCAATCTCTTGTTTACAGGTTCACATCCTGGTGAATATAAAGAATTTCTATATGAACCAAACGTAAATTTTTACCGTAATGGTTCACTTGAGTTCTTACACATAAGCAAAGACAGTGAAGGATACTACTTATGTGAAGCTAAGAATGAGGTTGGAACTGGAGTCAGCAAAGTCATATTTCTGAAAGTTAATGGTATGTACTGTATTTTTGCCATGGTGTTTAATATGTTAGATATTCTCATTGGCCTTTAAGATCTGACTCTGTACTGTTTTATGCTATTGTTTTATATGCAAATGACATACAGACTACACAACTTTTATTTAGAAGATTTTCATACATGGTGCACATGGTCATACTCAGTTACAAACTCCAATGTTTCGAGGTTTTTTCAGTATTTAGAATAAATTTAGATGCCCTGAACCATCTGTTAAACTGTCATCCACACTAGAAGTGGTTTTTTTAAAAAGCTGCTACAATTATTGTCTTAGCTTAAAACAGGTTGTTATTTCAATGCTGTGTTAACACTGCTCTGTTTTATATTTGGTGCATTGTTTCTGAAAGTATAAGAGCTCTATCCAATTTATTGATAATGAAAAAGATAAATATTTTGTGTTATTCTATTTCTTCCCATCAGAGTTCATTGCACAGTTCTTATCCTGACAGTCAAAGCACCAATCATAAAACTGTGGCACAGTCTATTTAAAATAAAAATAAATTTACAAGTCTTCATTGGAAACCTAAACATCATGTATTAGTCACTAAGAAGTGATGAAGATAGGACATCAATTTCAGCTTATACAAAGAGATGTTGAGAACAATTCTTTGCATAAATTGATTTTAAAAGTATGCTGTAGTATTGTTCACAGTGCTTGTAGACTGTACATGCGGAAAGACAACATTTGCATGACACTGACTTTGTCTATTAACATACCTAACCACTGAAAAAGTGTTAATGGTATACTTAAAACTTTCTCAGGGAAAATATGCAGATGATTGTCTTTCAACTACATATTTCAGCTCCGGCATACTTTCCACAGAAATCAAAACAAATGCAAGTGGAGAAGGGTGAGCAGGCACATCTTCAGTGCACGGCTCTAGGTGACACACCAATTGATATTATGTGGAAGGTAGGAGGAAAGCGCATAGCTGATGACATGGACCAAAGGTAAAGATATATAAAATGTAAAGGTTACTCACTTAAATTTCAGATTTGTAGCACTGCTACATTCTTTTATATTTTCATTTTTTAAAGATTTTATTGTTAGTGCTTGCTATTGAAACTGCTTTTTTTCCCCTCTTGCTCTCTTTGTTTCCTACCCTTATTTTGTACTTCTGTCAAATATTCTTCCCTAATCAATACCTTTTGCTCTTTTATGTACATACTGTTGCACACATCGATGCTCTGCACGCCCATTGTGACTCAGTACCACCAAGAACAATCAGTTCTCAAAAGGGTCTCAACTATCTCTTGTTATGCACTCAAATGAGAAATATCTTACCCACTATCCTTCCTACCCCTCTCACAGAACGATTCTGCTGCCCACTGAACCTACACAATGCCCTTTTCCACTTCCACCCTAACCCTGCTCCAAACCCCTTGCTCATGGCTCACATCCCTGCAGTAGACCTGTTTTATATATCCACCCACCACCACCTACTCCAGTGTGGTTACAGGCATCATCTATCCTATCAAAGGCATGGCTACCTGTGAAAGCAATAATGTGATCTTCACACTAAGCTGGAACCACTGTGCTGCTTTCTACGTGATCATGAAAACCAACAATCTGTCTGTCAGCATGAATGACCACCACCAGGAGAAAGCTGGACCACCCAGCTGCTGAACATGCTGCCTGTAATAGTGTGCTTTACTTCAAAGACTGCTTCACAGCCTGTGCAACCTACATTCTCCCTATCAGCCTCAGCTTTTCTGAATTGTGCAGTGTGAACTCTCCCTGCAATATATCCTATGTTTCTGTAATCCCCTGGCTTCAACCTTTTCCAGTCTCCATCCTTCACCTCCCACTCCAGTGCTACACAGTCTTGTATTCCACCCACTAGTCTTTTTCCCCTCCTCTACCTCTCTCCATTTCCGCTCTTCCTCCCTCCCTCCACCCCTCAAAACTCCCAGACCTACTACCAGACCTACCCTGTCTCCACCATATCCCTCCATGCTCTCACAAGCAGAAATACACCTTCCCCCACCCCACTGACACTGTATACAGAAGTAGCAGTGACAGTGTTTATTCTGTGACTTTTGTACAGCTTACTCTTGTCCATGTACAGTAATATATTCTCATGCCCGTAAATTGAGCACGTAATTCAAGAAAATATTATTCTTATGTTCCTGATTCCTGACAGTGCTAATTCAGGCTTTATCAGTCAGATTGATAGTACATAATGAAAAAGGTCAGACTGCCATAATTCAAGCAGTGTCTAACAAGTGGTGACCCAAATGTGATTGAAAAGTTGGTGTGATCTGAAAGCCTGCATGATTTGCAAGCTGAAGAGCACTCAGTCAACATGATGCAAGGCAAACAGCAGTGTCAAGATTAGCCACACTCCTGTTCCTATTCTGGCCACATAACATAGTTCTGTGGTTTGTAAGGTGAGTTTTTGCTATGTTGGAATTAGGCAGACTCAATGAAGTTTGCCCTGATTTTGAGCCAGTTAGAGCACCATTACAATGAGGGAGTACAGGATGTAATAACCACATCATTGGCAGAAAATTCTTATAACAAGCTTATTAATTCGAACAGTTGCAGCCTTCCAGGAGAACAGAAACTGTCAAATGCTGACACAAGAGGATATGGGTGACCACAGACCACCACAGTACCTTCAATGCCTAAGAAGCAAGGTAGACACTGGTCCCAGATAATTTGCTGCACGCCATTTGAAGCAGTCATTTACCATCACAGGTTGAGGTGATAATAACACCACAATCGAAAATGCTGTTAGATGCCATTGAAGAGCTTGCAGACCAAATATAGGAAGCCATCACTGCTGTTCAGGATAGCACAGTGACAAAACCATGCAGAAATACAGTTCTTTAGTGGCAAAAGTGGGTTTACTGTGCACACAAATTAGCAAGCTGTTGAAGCAAACCAGTGCCAATGTTAGAGAATGATATCATAAGAAATTTAGGGGCCATTTGTCAAGCAGCACTGCATCCTCCAATGCAGACCACTCTACATGGTGGTACTATCATAAGTTCAGTGAGTGGGTGAGGAAGTGTACTGCACCATGAGCTTAACCAAATGCCAATAGCAGACAGTCATAGATGCAGCCAATTGCCTGTCACCATCACGGTGCTTTTCATCAGTGACAGAAAATTAGGTCAAAAGTATTTGTTGGACACTAGCTCCAATTTAAGTATTTTGCTGTGAACTTCAACTCCTCATTGCAGACCACAGGCAGCATTTTGTTTGACAGTGGTGAACGGCTCCTCCATATCAGTTTACATAACTCAGCAGACAGAACTAGATCTGGGACTCTGTTACTCTTTCATCAGGTTTTTAACGTCACCTACATCTCAGAAGCCATCATGAGAGTTGACTTTCTAGCTTATTAAAATCTGCTGCCACACGTGGTTAATTCTTGACTAGTGATATTCAGCTGCAGCGCAGCTGTTCACAGTGCCAAGCTGATGCAAGGGGTAACCGTAAGCACACAACACTGCTACAACAATTACTAATTTGATTAGACCTCCAGATGTTCCTAAACAAGTGCTACACAATACAGTGCATCATATTAAGACTACCAATGGCCCACCTGTATCAAGCAGGCCTAGATGCTTGACACTCAAACGTCTGGCTATCACTAAAGTCACGTTTGACACTATGTTAAAAAAGACATTATCCAACCACCAAGTGGTCCATGTTCAACCCCTCTACACCTAGTATCTCAGAAGTGTGGAGTGTGGGGCCCATGTGGAAATTATCATGCACTTAACAGCAGAACTTCACCAGATAGCTACCCAGTATCATTGTTACGTCTTACATGGACCTACTATGTTCAGCATCCTGGATTGTACCAAAGCTTACACTCAAATTCCTGTAGCAGAGGAGGACATACCCAAAGTGTCTATCATCACTTTGTATGGGTTGTTTGAATGCATGTACATGACATTTGGCTTATGTAATGCTGCTTAGACATGGCAGTTGTTTATCAGTTCAGTTTTGCAAGGCTTGAGATATTGTTTTACATACCTGGATGATATCTTTTGTGCCACTGGGGAGCAACATCAACAACACTTAATCAAAGTGTGCAAATGTTTATAGCAGTATAGTGTGTTTTTGAACATGGTTAAATGTTTTTTCAAACAATCTGAGATCACCTTCCTGGGCCACCAAATTTCTTCTGTGGGCTCCCTACCATTACTAGAAAAAGTCAAAGCTGTCCTGCAGATACCAAAACTGAACACCATTAAAGAATCATGCCTGTTTCTGGGGACTTTGAATTTTTATTGCCAACATCTGCTGCGTTCAGTGAAACTGCAACAACCATTAACTGCTGCACCGTCTGCCCCGAAAGTCAGAAACAACACCACAGTTCAGTGGATGGTTTTGACGAGCTCTATGTTTCAAGCCACAAAACAGAGTACAGTGAATGCTGCATTTCTTGCACACCCCAGGCTGGATGCTCCCTTAGTATTAGTAGTGGATGCAAGTCAAACACTATTGGTGCAGAGTTGCAGCAGTGCTCAGATGACTCATGGCAACCACTTGCGTACTATTCACACGAGCTGTCACCATTACAGCAGAAGTGGAGCACCTACAAGCATGAGCATCTTGCTGTGTACAGAGCAGTTTAGGTACTTTTGACCACAGTTAAAAGCAAGAGTATTCACATCTATGCTGATCACAAACCTTTATGTATGCCTTCAAGCAGAACAGCAACTACTCCTCACCTCACCAATATAAGTACCTAGAATTCATAGCTACATTCAGAACAAACATCAAGCACTTTTCTGGTATGAGCAATGTAGTTGCTGATTGCCTCTTGTACATCAACAGCGTCTCATGGCCTGTAGATTTCATGGAACTGACTTGGGCACAGCAAAATGATCAAGAGCTCCAAAGTTTTTTTATTTGATGACACAGCTGCAACTTGTCAGCATGTGTGGTGAGGAAGTCAAACTGTATTGTGATACCTCTAATGGAAGATCACACCCTTCGTTACTAGCTGCAGTTCATAGACAGCCCACACAACGTGTGTCACTCTAGATCTGTCTGACTTTTCATCTGATGTCAATGCATTTTGTATGGCTCGGTATGGAAAAAAGACTGTATCAACTGGACACATACATGCCTATAATGCCAATGTAACAAAGTGTCTTGTCACATGCACATTTCCATTGGCAATTTCGAGGATACAACCTTACATTTCATGCATGTGCACATTGGCACAATAGGACCATTGCCTCCACAAAATGACCAATACTACTTAGTACAACAGATCATTTCACTCGTTGGCCGGAAGTGGTGCTTTTGGAAAATATTTCCACAGAAATATTAGCTTCTGCTTTTGTGTTGACATTGTTAAATAGGGTTGGTTGTCCTCTCCACATTATGGCTGACTGTGGATGACAATTTGAGTTTGATTTTTTCACACAGCTTGCGAGAATGTGTGGATATATGCATCAGAAGACCACCAGCTATCATCTGATGAGAGCAATGCCATGATTGAGCTGCACTTATGTCACAATACCACCTGGGTGACCACTCTTCCAAAAGTTCTCCTCAGTCTGTGGAACACTTACAAGCCAGATATTGATTCCTCTGCAGCAGAACTGATTTATGATGAAGCATTACATCTTCTAGGAGAATTTATTGATGCCAGCTCTCTGCAGTCATCATCTCAAGATGACTCTGCAGTCATCATCTCAGAATGATCCAGGTTTTATGCAATGTTTGTGGCACCACATAGTTCACATCTGTCCTCGCAGAGCCTTCAGATATGGCACACTACCTAGTTATGTGCACCATTACTTGTACTATTGTTTGCACGTAATGCTATGTATAGACAGCATGAAACCACCATTACAGCTTCTTTATACTGGCTCACTCTTATATTTTAAGAAGAGGTACACAGATGCTAGACATTGTGGTGAATAGCAAAAGCACAACCATCTCTCTTGATCAAATTAAGCCCGCCTACATCTCCCAGGAGGTACTTAAAGCCAAAATATCAAGAAGACAGGTTTGTCTTCCGGTACCAGGCCCACAACCACAGAAGCAACAACTACATGATGCCCAACCACAGTTGGTGTGCACGACTCATTCTGGAAGTCATTTGCATTTTCCTGTGCAGTTTTTCGACAGTGCTCCGCTTCTGCCACGGAGGCTGCTTTAGCGTCAAACCACTGTCGTCTGCTGCATGTAAAAGATGTTGTTGTTATGCTGACAAAGCTGTAATTGTGCACCATCCAGTGATGCTGTATACAGCAGCAGCAGTGACAGTCTTTATTCTTTGACTCTCAAACAACTTACTCGTGTCCACAAATTTTGTACATAGCTACACAGTTTTCCCATTTCAACTATGTTGATACTTGACAGACTGTTCTTCATTCATATATAAAATTTCCCATGCCTGTTAATTGAGAGTGTTATTCAAGAAAATAAAGTTCTTATATTCCTGATTCCCAAGAGCACTAATTCAGGCTCCACCACTTGGCTTCATAGTATATAATGACAGAGGCTGAACTGCCCTAATTCAAGAATTATCAGACAGTACCAATAACTTCACCAACTGAAGGTAAGTACTGGCCAGCAATTTTGTCTCATAACTGAGTAACTGTTTATGCTATTCACCAACTAACATATGTCTATTGCACTGCAATGCATATAGAAGTGACCACCAGAAAACTGGCTGAGCACATGAATGGGCACAGAACAGCTGTTGGCCTGTGGGGACATCCAGCGTCCAGTTGCTGAACGTGCTCTACAGCGTCACTCAAAGCTATACCACATGGGCAGTTTTTCCAACTGATATTGCTTTCCCTTAACTCCAGAAGTGTGAACTTGAGTGTGAATTCCTTGCATCCCAAACTCTTCTGGACTTGACCTCCATCAAAATGCAACTCTTCCCCCACCTTCTCTTTTTACCATCTACAGCATCACTCAAAGCCACACCACATGGGCTGTTTTTCCAACTGATATTGCCTTCCCTTAACTCCAGAAGTGTGAAATTGAGTGTGAACTCCTTGCATCCCAAACTCTCCTGGACTTGACCTCCATCAAAATGCAACTCTTTCCCACCTCTTTTTACCACATTGCTTTTATTATATTTTTAATATCTGTAGTTTTTTATTTTAAGACTATACCTTATCCAGTTATTTTCTGAATAGCTTTTTTTATTTTTTCATCTTCATTCTTATCTCTCCTCTCCTCCACTCCCCCCCCCCCCCCCCCCCCACCTCTCTCTCTCTCTCTCTCTCTCTCTCTCTCTCTCTCTCTCTCTCTCTCTCTCTCTCTCTCTCCCTCCCTCTCTCCCTCACCCTCTCCCCCCTGTCTCTCCCCTTCTCTCTCTCCCGCCCCCCTCCCCCCCTCTCTCTCTCTCTCTCCTGCCTCCCTCCCCCCCCCTCTCTCTCTCTCTCTCTCTCTCTCTCTCTCTCTCTCTCTCTCTCACTCACTCATTGGTTTTTCGTCATCTCATCTCCTTTTCCTTCTAATTCTTAATTGTGCTATTCATATCCTCTTAATCTCACAATTTTAGAATTTACTCATCTCTTATGGGAGTTTAGGCTAAATGACAAGTAATTCCATGCATCATTAAACCATGACAAAATATGTCAAGTGTTTTCTTACATTTATTTCACAACAAAATTATTTCTGTGTTACTCATTGAGTTTGATCTTTAATAACTGCTAAATGAACTTACAGTGGATATGCACATCCTATCCAAATGTAAAGTAAAAGAAAGAGATGCAGACATATTTTGCTACATGTTGGCAGAAAATGAATTATCAGTGTCGGCTAGAAAATGAAAGTGTTAAAATATATCCAGACATTGTTTTCACAGAAGGAGAATAGCAAAGAGACTAATCAATCAGAAGGTGTGAAAAGTGGTTGATGTTCTTATAGTGAAATAACACTGGAACCTTATGAGACCATACATATGGAGGATAATTTACACATAATAGAAGTCTTGCTTTCACAATTATCAAAACAAGCTACTGTTGCCATGTTCATCTGAAATGTTTGAGAAATGAAAATAAGAGTCATTGACAGAAAATTTTCAGTGTACTCTAAATTTTACATGGCCATGACCATGACAATACACGTGGAAGAAAGCACAGGTCACATCTGTCTACAAGAAGGGTAGCAGTGATGATCCACAAAATCATCCTATATCATTGACATCCATTTGTTGTAGAAACTTAGAACATATTCTTTGCTCAAATGTAATGAGGCATCTCAAACAGATGACCTCCTCTGAAATTATCAGTCATGCAAAACCCAATTCCCACTTTTCTCACATGATATTCTGAGACCATGATTCAAGACAGTGAGGTAGATGCAGTATTTCTTGACTTCTAAAAAGCATTGATTCAGTAATAACATACACTTATTATTGAAATTATGATCATACGGCTTATCAAGCAAAAATTGTGACTGGATTGAAGATTTCTTGATAGGGAGGAAACAGCATCTTATCTTGGATGGAGAATCATGAACAGAGGTAGAATTAACTTCATGTGTACCACAGAGGAATGATCTGGGGCCCTTGCCATTCATGCTGTATATTAATGGCCTTGTAGAAAAAATTAATAGTAACCTCAGACTTCTTGCAAATGATGCAGGTATCATGTATAATGAAGCACTGTGTACAATACGGTCACAAATAATCAGTCATATTTTGAAGTGGCGCATAGATGGACAACTGGTTTTAAATGTACAGAAATTCGAAATTGTGCACTTCACAAAATGAAAAAAAATGTGGTATCCTATGACTATGACATCAGTTAGTCACAATGGAAATCAGTCAACTCATATGAATACCTGGCTCCCCAAGAAAGCATTTGTTCTCCCGCATTATTTAAATTGTACACCAATGATCAACCATGTAACAAGGCATGCACCTCATTTATTTATTCCAGCAATGTGTCCTTCTGTACCCAAGGTGCCAAAAGGCAACTTTTGTCTGCTCTTTGGCTATCTGGGAGAGTGTTATGAAGATAGCAGCATGAAGCCAAATCCTAGTAAAACAGTAGTCAGCACTTTCCACCTTCACAACAAACATTCCAATTAAAAGTTAAAAGTCTTGTGGTTGTGAACTCCTCTCAGTCAACAGCTCTACCCATAAATGACTCGGGGTTGTTCTTGATCGGAGTCTGCATTCAAGGAGCAATCTGACAGCTTCAGAATAAAGGTCACAGCATGAAACAGTATCTTAAAAACACTCAAAGGCACAAGTTGGGTAGCAAGCAACATTTGCTTTGGAAGTCGTATCTGGCCTTGTGCTGCTTGGCAGAAGAATATGCTTCCCCCTTGTGGTACGAGTCCTGCCACTCGAAACATTGCTCTTCACGAAACTCGGTGACAGGATACTTGACACCAACTCTATTTGAGAAAAATCTCAGTTCTGGCCAGAATAGCACCAGCCAACATCAGAATGATAGTCCAATTTGACAGCACAAATTTGAAAGGAGCAAAGTGAGCACCGATGATAGACACCGGCTTCAGGGGCGTGAAGCTGTTACTCATTGTCTTCATGGCAGGAAAGATTTATCTCAAGTACTGCCCCTTTAGTGAAGTTAAAGGCAGGAAAAATACATCAACACTGGCAGGACAGAGCTACATGCGATTGGAGCCCACCAAGAAAGAAACTACCCCAGGAAACAGCCTGCCATGGCCATCATGTAGATCAGTTAATCTTCTTCACATGGGAATTGGCCAAAGTAATATTGCCATGTTAAAATGGGGACTCTGTGATAACCATAATGTGTCTCGTGTGTGTGGTGCTAAGCAGATGATGAGCCATTTCCTTTTCTGCCATTTTTACGCCATTTCCTCAGGCATCATAACACATAATTATCTGTCATTAGCAAACCCGTCAGCAATGCACTTTTCTGAGGCACTACACTTCTGTAATAGGGATAGGAAACTGAATGATCACATAGGCTTGGTTGGAGGTAAAGCCGATGGCAGACTTCATATTTCTGATAGAATTATAGTGAAATGCAATTCATCCATAAAAGAAATTACTTAGAAAACACTTGTGTGACTCATCATACAATAATTCTCAAATGTGACTGTCATGAAGTTTCCAAAAAAACAAAACTGGCAAACACTTAAAGATAGGTGCAAACTATCCCATGAAAGCGTGCCTACAAAGTTCCAAGAACCAACAGCAAATGATGAATCTAGGAGTATACTACAATCCCTAATTATTGATCCCATAAGGATCACAAAGACAAATTTAGACTAATTATAGCACATACATATAGATGTTTAAGTAATAATTATATCCATGCTAGATATATGAATGGAAAAGGAAAACATCCTGACAACTGGTACCATGGGGAATATCCTTTGTCATGCATTTCACAGTAGTTTGCACAGTATGGCTGAAGACAGATGTAGATAATAAATGTACATTCTCTTGTAATGTATAGCTGCTAAGGATATTTGGTTGTCTTATTCTCTGTCTCATTATTGTGACCTATTTTGTTTTTTATTACTCACAATAATTCATCATTTTATGAGAATTTATTGCAAGAACAGATTTTTTTACAATAACTTATTATTGACTGATATAAATGATTACGCAGCTTTTCAGTTAGTGATGACCAGATGATAAGAAGCGTGAACTAATGCAACTCCAGTGAGATCAAATACACCAAAAGAATGTATCTTTTTCAGGAACTAGTTGGGTGTCCTTTATTGATATGTTATTTATCATTGAGCAGGAACTTTGTTGTGATTAAAAATTATTCCTTGACCCAACCAATTCACTACGTATCTGCATTTGTGTGTTATCTTCTTGAATAGTCTTACCTCCACTATTTAAATTATGCATTCTTTACATTAAATTCTCCATCCAGAAATTGTCTCTTATATTGTAAGGATTGGTATCCAGTTGAGATAGTTCATTCATACACTCACTCATCATGTTCCGTAGATCCTATCAGGAAAGAGAACCTTTAAGAACGTGCAATGAGTCAACTTATACATTAACAAAAGACAAGCAAATAAGATAAACATAATTTGTATGCTATTTTAGCAAATCAGCCACTATACTGCTTAACCTACTCATGTTGAATCCAGCTAAATTTAATCAAGTAAATTAGGGAGGTGGCTGTTAATTTTCAAGGAGCTGCAGCCCCCTCATTTATATCTAATAGCTGCTGTTTATCTTCTGTTGTGTGTTATCTACTTGAATAGTCTTAGCTCCACTATTTAAATTATGCATTCTTTACATTAAATTCTCCATCCAGAAATTGTCTCTTATATCCTAAGGATCGGTATCCAGTTGAGTGCACTGATATTATTCAAAGAAAATTTACCTACAGCTATAGAATCCTGTTTACAATTCATTACTGCCTGTTATGCAGCTTTAGAATGAACACGGCTACTTGCCTTGTAGCTAACAAACTTTTCAATCCTTGAATAGAAATATTCAGATAATTTGTATAAAGAATGGCTAATGAGGTATGATTTTAATTTTATTTTGAACTGGTTGGGATTCAAATGACGTGCTGTGTATTAGTTGGGAGCTTGTTGAATACCTTTGCACCAGAGCATGTAACTACTTTCTGAACTCTAGATAAGGAGGAAAAGTCTACATGAAAAGATCCTTATGATGGTTAGGTTAGTGGTGTTTAACGTCCCGTCGACAACGAGGTCATTAGAGACGGAGCACAAGCTCGGGTTAGGGAAGGATGGGGAAGGAAATCGGCCGTGCCCTTTCAAAGGAACCATCCCGGCATTTACCTGAAACGATTTAGGGAAATCATGGAAAACCTAAATCAGGATGGCCGGAGACGGGATTGAACCGTCATCCTCCCGAATGCGAGTCCAGTGTGCTAACCACGATCCTTATGAATTCTTCTGATAGTTGTAGGGCTATCTACTTTACATAACTAGAGTTATAATTGTTTCTATAAACTGTTTTCATTCATAACATAATAAACTATATGGGGGAAGTCAAATGAAAACAGATGGAAAAAAAGTAAGCAAACTCTTTATTATTTCAAAAGTATTTACCATACCTGTTAATACATTTATCCTATTGTGAGACAGGATGGTCAGTGCCTTCATGGAAAAAATGTTTGTGGTTGCCTATAGAATCATGATTTTACCCAGGCATGCACCTCTTCGTCTGAAGCAAATCGATGGCCATGAATGTCTTTCTTCAGGGCTCCAAAAATATGGAAATCATGTGAGGAGGGATCAGGACTGTTTGAAGGATGTGCTATGGGGTTCCCAGCAAAACTTCTGCAGCATAATTGAAACAACCTTGGCAACATGAGGGTGGGCATTACCCTACAACAGAATGATGCCACCCATAAACATTCCTGGGTGTCTGGACTAGATGTCATGCTTCAGTTTTTGCAAACTGTCCACTACTACTGTGCACTGATTGTGGTGCCAAGTGCCAGAAAGTCAATGAGCAATGAGTTCTTGTAATAAAAGAAAATAAAATAATAAAAGATCGTCATGACTCTCTCAGAGCTGTCACGTAAGGCTTTGGATATTTCGATAGGAGTGTATCCGTGTGCTTCCATTGTTAGGCTCAAAATGATGATGCCATGTTTCATCTCAAGCAACAATGGGACTGGGTGTTTGTGTTGTCCTCATCATTTCATCATCATCATCATCACTCATGACAGTTGTGTGATTGTGATAAAAATTGGACTGTGTAAAAATTGGGACTTTGTACGGGCGCT
Organism: Schistocerca piceifrons; assembly: GCF_021461385.2. NCBI lineage: Eukaryota > Metazoa > Arthropoda > Insecta > Orthoptera > Acrididae > Schistocerca > Schistocerca piceifrons. The sequence continues at coordinate 62,193,543 of NC_060142.1, forward strand.
GATGACCGCGGAGTTGAGCACCCGATAAACCAAAACCAAACATCATCATCATCATCATCATCATCATCATCATGCGCAGATTTTCCAGAACTTCAGAATATGGTGTGAGCAGTACTATGCCTGATGCCCAACATGAACCTAACATACACCATTCACTGTCTGTCATTTCTGATGACAGCAGCTTCCATTGCAGCAATGACAGAATGGGTAATGACATGTTGAGCCTGTCCTGACTGACTACTGACTTTCAGTGACACCCAACATTCTCAGCATTGTTAATTCCACACAGACACATGTGCACATGACATACTGTGTTTCCCATACAAGGCAGACATTTGGCAAGAATTTCACTTCCTGACACTCCTTCTGCAGTCAAAAATTGCACTACATGTAACTGTTCCTCTTTCTTGACCTCCATAGTTAAGTCAGATGCAGACACGACTCGCTGACCTCATGTTGACCTAGTCTTAGGAGACAAGTTGCACAGTTGTGGACACTCATGCTATTCCTTCCTCATCCCCAATAGAGGGCACTTCTGTACACACAGATCAGTCCACGCCATCCTCGTTATATAGTCTGTCTCATTTTATCTGACTGCCCCTGCTGGAAGAAATACTTTTATTTTGATTTAGTGAGCTTATTCATATGACTTAATAACCAAAAATGTGGATAGTCAACAAAAAGGTAGCATAATGTAGCTATTAAGAACAGAATGTGGCAATTAGTTTCAGATAATTTTTTCCAGGTATACAATAAGGGAACAGAAACTGGATGATGGCATGGTCTCTGAGTTAGGAATCTCTCGCACATATCGCCATGACACTGGAGTCTTCTCATGTTATGCAAGTAATTCATATGGGCAAGATGAAATGGCAATACAGCTCATTGTTCAAGGTAACAAATTCACATATGTTTATATCTATATCTATAAACAGGTGGTAACTGTAGTGAAATTACAAACAAATAAAGGCAGAGAAACTTGTGCTTTCGACTTTGCAGCAGACTCGTGCACATGAAAAAAATCTGACAGGAAAATTATCTTCTAGAATAAGAAAATCTTTCAGATGACAAAAGGAAGAAGAACATTGCAAGAAACTAAACTATTTGAGGATCTGACAGGGAAGCTATTCAACCTATTGGCTTAAAGGCAAGCAGCAGTGCAAGATGACAGAAAAGTCATGATGAAATACCAGAAAAGAGATGAGAATAGAAAAGCAGGGAGTTTGTAAATAACAGAGAGGGCATTATTGACAATCCAGAGAAAAAAATGGAGATGATGTAAATACTGTCATGGAAATGATAAAGGTGGATGATAATAGAGAAAACATGTATACTATACTCCTTCAAATAAACAGACATCAACACCAGCTGAAGTGGACGAGAGGTGCCTCTGATTTTTCTCTGACTTGTCAATAGCAGGCTTCTCTGTCACTTGTAACCTCTTTGGTTTTCAATTCCCATCTCTTTTTGGTAATTTCATTGTTGATTTTTCTGTCATCATGCCCTTCCTCTCACCTATGACTGATTTTTTGGGTAGCTTTTCTGACAGATCTGAGATGGTAGAAAGTGTATGATAATAAATGAAAAATTACTCTAGTGCAAATGGGTCTGCAAATGAGCCATTTGCGAGATGGTTATGAGCCATCATTGAGTTCAGTATGAAATATTGTCCTAGTTAGTATGGTGTATTTGAAATGTAAGCATTTTGATTGAGTCACCATCTGATTGGCCTCAAGTTCGATGCAAATACACAAGCTTCTCATGAGTTACCACATCAGCAACATTTGTCGTTGAATGTGTGTTTACAGTTACTAGGTGATTGTCTCATTGGACCACACGATGTATCCTTCAGTTTCTGCAGTGTGATCTGGATCTTCCAGGATTGCTTGAGGATGTTCCCCATCTTCACATTTTGCTTCTTATATAAGATGACATGCTTTTGCACTGACTAGGAGAATACTTCCTATTGAAGTCAGTGACTGATCTTACCCACACATTCAGTATTATCACGCAAGTGGCTTGTTTGCAGACCTGTGTTTATCAGAATGTTTATGCCTCCATTACCATGTACTTTAACCAGTATCAGTTTTTGCTGTTAACTGTGATACTCCCTGTCTTGTACCAATATTTCCAATAAATTAATAACTTAGTGAAATATTTAAAATTTTTGTTTCAGAGGTTCCTGAAATGCCAAAAAATATTCGTGTCAATGATCAGCAAAGTCGATCTCTACAGCTTTCGTGGACACAACCTTATGCTGGAAATAGCCCAATAACAAGCTACACAATTCAGTACAAACTGGTATCAGGTAACTATCTAAGACATCTTTATACTTATTATTTAATATTTGTCCTCAGTTTAGATTAATAACAAGATGACTTTTTTACCAGAAACCTGGCAGACACAGCCATTAAAAATTACCGTGCCTGGAACACAAACCTCAGCTACAGTACAAAATCTTAACCCAGCAAGCTCTTATCATTTTCGAATAATGGCGGAGAATAGACTTGGCATGAGTGATCCTAGTGAAGTCATCCAGGTGACAACACAAGAGGAAGGTAAAAATCACATCATCTTCAATGTTTGATGAAAACTGTGATTGTTTTCTTGAACATTTTTATGAGAAGAACTATATTTATTATGTACTATTTTTTGCCTAAGTGACTAGTGGTTTTAAAAAATTCTTATCCAGCAGTATTCCTCATTAAAAGTACTTTTTTCATACTAAAGCTTGTTTATTTCATTTTGTTTTCTTATTCAGTTTCTATAGAAAGCATCATTTTCTGCAAGATAGTGAACAATGCAGCAAAGAACAATCATATGCAAATGATGTCATACTTCCTTATGTCTAACTTGGTCCACATATTTAAAAGTAATAGCACTGGGAGAATTGGAGCTACACTTTGGCCTTGAGGATCTGTTACGTGGTTACCCGCAACATACGAGTGGAGGGCAATAAGTGGGGAAACTTGCTACCATCATTCCCCTCTCCTGGAATTTGGAGTAGAGAGTTTTGAATTCTCATGCACTTCAAGAAATGATGGTCTATAGTTCTGTTAAAGAACAGGCTTAGGCAATAGGTGAACATGATGAAAATGCTGTGTTTTTAAGCAAATGCTGCTTAACTTAGTTTTATTTGTCATCACACCATCCATGGAAAAATATGTCATTCATTTGGTGCAGCTGCATTTTTGAGCTGACTGAAACTCAAGGCAGATGCAAACCTTTGCAGAGCAGTGCATAAACATAGCCCCAGTCCTGTTTCTATTGATTCCCTGTATCTGCAATTGTTGGGTACAGACCCTATATGTTGAAGCTATTCAGTTTTATACAGCACACTGTCAAACTAGTCTCCAAAGAATGCAGTTGTGTTTCAGAGTAAGTGATCTTGTTTCAGTTGCTGCAAAGCCTTTGTGTAAAATTGCCAGTCATTTGAAAGGTAATAAATGTTTTTTTGAAACATTAATACAATGTTTTACCTAGCTCATAGTCCATAATATGCTCATCATTGTCAGTATTGTACGAAAACTGCAATTATTATAGATTTTCAACAAAATCTGTCTTGCTGGGGATCGTTCATTGCAATTTTCTAAATACTTTATGCTTTTTCAAGAGCATAATTGTTTCTCTCTATCCCTTTCTTTTTCTTTTTCTTTGTGTGTGTGTGTGTGTGTGTGTGTGTGTGTGTTTGTGTTTTTGTGTGTGTGTGTGTGTGTGTGTGTGTGTGTGTGTGTGTGTGTGTGTGTGTGGCCATTTATACTGGCCAGTGAGAATCAGGGCAGACCCTAGGGTAGATCTAATTGTGCTCTCTAACTTGATTACATTTTTTAACCCTGTAAATAGGCTTGAAATAATAATTTTGAAAAAGGAAGCTCTGATTTATTACATTCTACGACAGCTGAGTGGATGCCCATCCTCTGCTATCAAATGTTGGATATAATCATCTTTTTGTGGATGGCAAAATACTTATACAGAACCAAGAGATCTATAAATACACAAAGTTTATATGGTGGTTACATGATACGAATGCAGTCATGATGTTATAGGATGCTTTCTTAATGTATCAGCATAAAAAATGTGCCAATGTGCCCTTTAAGAAGGCACAAATTGCACTAATAATATGAAAAAAAATGTCCAGTTTCTTGTTGGGTCTGACATGTACAAATCTGCAGAGACAGTTTGCATCAAAATCAAGTTGGACAGCAAAAAATAGAGATGAATTTCAGCAAAGGTGTTCATAGTTTTCAATTGTTTCATGAAATTTAGTAATTGATGTTCAATGTGAAATTTGAATGCAAGAAAAGGTCTTTAGTGAATATTGTGTTATTTAAAATAAGAGCTAATCCATTGATTCAATTTTCAGTTCCAACTGGAGTTCCACAAGATGTTCGTGCTGAAGCTAGAAGCTCTACAGAGCTGTTTGTTACATGGGAGCCACCACTGAGAGAACACTGGAATGGGAATCTTCTTGGTTACTACGTCGGTTATCAAGAACAACCATCATTCATTCCATCATCTCCATCACCATCTCCTACAAGTCACAACTATAGCCTTAAAACTGTGGAAGTTGGTACTCAGTATGGTGGTGAAGCTACTCTTCAAGGACTCTCGAAATTTACCACATATACAATTATTGTTCAAGCTTACAACAGTCGAGGAGCTGGCCCAGCTTCAGATCCTATAACAGTGAAGACCCTAGAGGATGGTAGGCATTGTTATTTCATTTAAGCCATTAAACTTTCTTACAGGCAATGCTTTGCTCTTAAGTTTGTAGCTAATCACTTTATACCAAGAAGGTTCTACTCTGTTAGAATGTCTTGACATTTCAAATAAAAATATTTGAATCACTTATTACAATAGTTATGCAGTCTTCTAAAACTGTAAATGTTTTGTAATGATCATGTGCACATTCGATTTTTGTTAACAGTACCAAGCCTTCCTCCAGAAAATGTGCAGTGTTCTGCACTAACCTCTCAGAGCTTGGAAGTATCTTGGGAAAATCCCCCTGTGGAAGGAAGAAATGGAATCATCCAGGGCTACAAGGTGTCTCACCAGCCAGCAGAAGAATGGTATGGTGGGTAATTTCAGTATACAGCAATCTTTGTCTCAAGTAAAAATAAATTAATATAAAATTATTCATCAGGTCTTTAGAGAATGAAATATTAACATTATTCTGCTATCAAGCTGCTGCATTAGCAACCAGCACACATCTTACACACCAAGTGTTAAGCTTATGTAAATAAATTTTGACTTCAGAACAACAAAATTATCTGACACTTGTGACTGCTATGTTAGCTAGCTTCTGTAGATTCTCTATCATCACAAAAAGTACTCTGTCTCACATCCTTGCACTTATCCCTCCGGCTGTACTACAGATTTGCCAAAGTAACAGCACTGAAAATTGTAGCCTCAGAACTGCATTTAATAGCATAAACTGTATTTTATGCATAATCATTGTGTAATTCATGGCTGTTTGCTACATTCCCAAACAACTATTATTAGTGAGAGCCTGCTTATGTTCTTTATAAAGGGCATTGACACATTGTTTATGTGCTTGCATGGTTTTAAGTCAGGTATACTTGATATTTTACATTGGAAAGCAGTATCACTGCCTTTTGAGCTTGTATAGTGGCTGTAATCTAACCTAACCTCCATATCTGGAACTGTAAACACTATTGTGAGTTAAATAATCCTCAAAATTTTATTAGTCCAATCATATTTCCCTCACAAACCATTTAATTCATAGTTTTCTTATTTTCCAGTAATTAATTCTGTTAAACAATATATAGTCATAACCAATATTTGAAATTATATGATGCTACTGTCACTTTACAATTATTACTTATTATCCATTTTGGCATATGATCTTACAGACAATAATCAGTATCTCTTATGAACTCCTGCCTGTAACTGACTGCCTCACACAAAAACATCAAATGTGCATACTGTCATTGAACAATCAGTAACAAAATACAGTGTAAGTAATGTCATCATTGTTTGCATGTGTGATACCGTGCTGCACTCCATACAAAGAAAGGTGTTGGTCATTTCTCATGATACAATGAGGCCATTACAACTACAGAGTACTGGAAAGAGACCAGCTGATCTCAAAATTTCAAACTGATTTGGTAGCTCCACAGGAAGAGTAAGTGGAATTGTAAGATGCAATTGGTAGCAGTAATTTTAAGATGAAAACAGATTAATGGTTTGTGTCCAAGCTTACTTTTGTGTCATTGCTGACATACACTTTTATTTCACCAACAACAGACATCTGTGGGGTGTAGTACACAACATTAGAATTAAAGGTTGAAGCCAAAACATTAGTTAGTATACAGTCCATAGAGTTGTGAGCCCATCATAACTGAGTGAAATGTGAAGCCTGGATATGCTGGTGAACACAATCAGAGCAAGAAAGGAGAAAGAGAGAGACAGATTCAATGTCAAAATCCGTATATACACTGGGACCACTGCCAGTGCTACGGAGGCTGCCATATTGAACAATGTTTCTTGGAGTGCCAAGCAACCATTTTAAGCCCAGCCTTTCACCAGAGCTTGGTTCCACAGGTCACACTATTGGCAGTGCCTATGATGTGGACTGGCATCAGTTACAGGTGATATGGCCATATACTGGGGCCGATAAGGAGGTTCCAAGGAAGTTTGTGAAAGCCTCCTCTGTTGAAGCCATCGTCATTGCTTAGTGGATTTAACTCTTGATGTGAGAAGGACAGGTCCCCAGAGATAGGATTGACTTTTTGAAACCACCTGTAAAGTGGAGTAGGTTAGGGCCCCATGTATCACATCCTGGAGCCATTCATCAAAGTACATCCCCGTTTCCTTGTAATCGACGAAAAAGGAATTTCACTTAATCGTCTTGGGTAGTGATTACCAAACTGTCAATTGTGAGCTACAAGTAGCTCATGTGGCATTTTTGGTAGATTGTGGTAACCATCAGGTTGGCTAACTGACAACTGGCTGTTTATACTGCACATCCAATGTCAGTCAAGAGTACTACATTGTAGAACTGCATTTTTAGAAGCTGCAGTTTCATTATTTGATACTTTCAAAAATAGAATTGAGATAATGTATGCTATTAAATCTGTACAGCTTTCAGCAAACACAGTAATGAGGATGGTTGTGGTTATGAATTCTAACATTATTTCACAACTTAAAATTAATGTTGACTGCTGCAGCTATTTTCCCCACAACTTGATGAATTGATAAAGCTCAGTTGGCTGTTTCTGCAAGAATGGCTTCTGATAATTTCAAATAAGAGAGGATCTGGTAAAGATTATACCACCAACAAGTCACACTACAGGACAGAACATATTTTTACCAACTAAAGGTATTATCAACTTTAAAAATATTCCTGTGAAAATAGTGGTGGACTAAGCAACTGATGGAGCTCCCACGAATGTAGGCAGAGAGAAGGGATTCATAGCCTTGTGTCATAAACACAACAGCTTTCCAAAATTTCTGTCCTACCATTGTTTAATACACCAGAATTGTGTGGAAAGTTATTAATTATGAATAATGTAATACAAAAATGGTCAAAAAAGTTAGAGCAGTTGCAGTTCAGAGATGCTTTTTCAAAGCCCTTACTGATGAACTAGTGTGCCAATATGGTGATCTACTGCTTCATATGGAATTCGTTGGCTTGTAGAGGCAGTGTTTTACAACATTTTAAAGAGCTGCTTCCTGCATTAGTAGAATTTTTGAAAGAATGTGGTGAATCCTCCAATCAACAGAAAGATCTGGTTTGGCTGTAAGATTGTGCTTTCCTTGCCTACTTCGCCAAAAAGTTAAATCAGGGTGTATACATACCGGGACAACTGGGAACTCCGGGAAAAACCCAGCAATTTTTTTATCTAGGAGAAAACCAGGAAAAAGCTGGGAATATTCTAGAATTCCAGGAATTTTTCATTGTTTTAGTCCTTAGTTAAATTTTTGTAGTTTTGACTGGCAAGAATGTATAAACAGGAAAATGTGTCAAAGGCTTTAGGATTAAGGCTGTGGAATACTTCATAACAGCAAACTGCTTCTGATGAGCGTGATGTCACAACTGTTTACATTAAGTTCGTTTTGAGCAGTTGCCAGCGGGCACAAGTGCATGCACAGTAGAGTTGCGTATGAGCAGTGCCTTCTCCCACTTCTGGCTATTTGAAATGTGGCTGCAGCAGTAGCAAGAAGCAGTCATGCTACATAGAAAATTTTTTCTGACTCAGCCAAGCTGTCAGATTTGCACCTGCACAGAGCAGTTTGGGTTTTAGTGGGAAGGGGGATAGTGACCCATGTTTACATTTAGTGATTTTGCTGTTTCCTGATGTCCTATTTCCTCTCCATTTACAGTTCACACATCAAACGAAAAAAAAAAAAAAAAAAACACCACAGATTTCTGTGGCTGGAACCTATCAAGTGAATTAAAATACATGCACATAATTTATGGAAGGCTGTTGTTAGTTTCAGTTTTCTGATTTTATTTCCATGTTTTTGGCAGTCAAGCATTAATTGGCATGCATAACAATGAAGTTATTTTTGTCAGCTTACTAAATAAATCTGGCTTTTATTAATCTTTTCTGCAGATGCAGTCTATTTATACGAAATGAAGCATTTCATTCCACATTGTTGGCTAGCTTCAATTGTTCACTGAATTTCAAGTGCACATTTTCATCTCCTGGCACTTATAGCATTATGCCATAATAAAGAATCAAACATGAGACAATACAATACTGGTACTCCAAGAAAATTTGCATTCCGAAAAGCTTACTGAAAAGCTTAATATCAGGTTGGGGCCTAATTCATTTTGAATTTGGACTTATGAATGTGTACTTCAAGCCTAATTATGCATTTTAGCATTGCTTACAAAATTCCTACGCTCTTGGTGTATCCTCTGATGTCCTACTTCTTTTATGATGACATGTAAGATCTCTTAATGCTATATTTGTATGAACATACAGGCGTCCTATGCATCATAGCTGCCCACGTGCAGTAACGCTTGTTTTCTGGTGCTCTCTGGCAGCTGCTGAAACAAACCCATGTTTAAGAGGTCACACAAAAATGTTACGAATGATTTTTCAAAAAGTGTTATTTGCAAAGGAAATTTTCTTTCACGCAAGATGAACTATGTTACGTATGAGAATGTGCAATGAATTTTTTAAATCACAGTTAGTTTGACTCTCATTTAAAACTTAAAACTTTCCGGGCCAGCCACTTAGAATAATTTTGAGCCCAGAAGACTAGACATTAATGTCACTGTTTAAAATTTTACTGGTACAGTTGTGTGATGTATATTAAAGTGTAACACACGCTAAAAAGACCAATTTTATATTTGAAAGTGTAACTTTTCTTGTAGCTTATTAATCTTCAAGAGTAGTATTATATGTGAAAGCTTAGCTTTACTTGTACCTACACTATGTACAATAATTTAAAACATTAACTTTTCCCATTTGTGCGTTCGTGCTACATAACAGTGATGTTGCTATTGGCTGACTACATCATGTGTCCTATGCTATGAATGGCTGGTATGATTGGCTGATGAGTTCACGTGACATGAGCTATGACTGGCTTACAATAGAGCATTGCAATGCTTCAGAAATTAACGTGTTGTGTTTGGTGGAACTCGAATTAATACTTTCATAATACGAAAATATGCAGCATTTCGTAATTTGAAAATAGGTAGTGTACATGTTGCTGCACATCAAAGATCTTTCCAAAACACATTTCTTTTTTATCTGAGTTTTATTTTCTAAAGTACCCAGAAGTTCTTGGTCGCTTATCATGGAAAAAAGTGTATTTTCACCTTTGAAGAAGTGTATTTTCACGTGGGAAAAAGTGTGTTTTTAACCGGGAGATCCAGGAATTTTTTTGCATGTGCACGTATACACCCTGTAAATATTCTTAACTGGTAGCTTTAAGGTAATGGTAAAGATATTAGTGGAACAATTTCATATGTTACTTCATTCTTAAATAAGCTGGAACTGTGGGGGAAGAATGTCATCTAAGATGTTTACAAACACTTTGCTGGTTTGAAACAAATCCTTCATAATCAAGGCCCTTCAGTGCCGTCTTACAATAGCAAACAATACACTGAAATTCTTTCAGAATTGAGAACTTCCAAGATTTCAGAAGAATTTCCTCTATTGCACAATTTGTCAAATCGCCTTGTATAGAGATTGATGCTAAAGATTTCTCTACTTGTGTCATGGGGCCTTTTGATTTTTAAGAGAACAATGCTGCAGTGGAGTTGAAACTGATTGATTTTCAAAATGATCTCCCTTTAAAATCACTTTCAAGCTTTGAAAATACTTGGCCTTCTTGTTCCTAAAGAAAAAGATTCCCATCCTTCTCATTAAAGTTAATAAGTCTGTTAAAAAAAATCTGTTCTAATATTTTGAAAAGGAAAGATTGCTACTTGCCATATAGAGGAGATGTTTAGTCAAAGGCAGGCACAACAAAAAGTTTGCTCTACAGTTGAGCTTTCAGCCAAAAGGCCTTCTGAAGTAGAAAATGCACACACGTTCCTGCAAGCACAACTCATACACACGTGACCACCATCTTTGTCCACTGAAACCGGACTACAATTAACTGCACTTGATGGAAGAAGCTATCTGAGAGTTGTGGGGATAAGGAGGGATCTGGGGTGGGGAGGGGAAGGGATAGTGAGCTGGGGATGGAGGAGAGTGAAGTGTTGCTTGTGGGAGCATGAAGGGACACAGATAGGACTGCTAGGTGTAGTCGCAAGAGCTTTGGGGAGGCTACAGGTGCAACTTTCAGCACAGCCCCGTCTCCACCAACGTCCCTAAATGCTCCCACAAGCAGCACTACACTCTCTCATACCTCTACCCTGCTATCCCTCCCCTCCCCGTCCCAGCCTCCTCCTTACCCCCACCACCCACAGATTTCTTCCTCCATCAGGTGCAGTTGCTCGCAGTCCAGCCTCAGTGGTTAGAGACAGTGGTCATGTGTGCGAGAGTTGTGCTTGCATGAATCTATGTGTGTTTTCTACTTTAGTAGAAGACCTTTTGGCCAAAAGCTCAAATGTTAGTAGTCCCTTTGTCGTGCCTGTGTGCAACTCAACATATCCTCTATATGGTCAGTAGCAATCTATTCTTTTTGTAGTGTTGTCTTTATTTTTTATGGTAGCTCAAAAGCTTCTTGAATTTGGGGACCACTGTTCTAGAAACTTAAATATAAGTGCATTATGCCGACTGGTGGCATAGCGTCCTGGTTATGATACATTCCAGCCATGTAGAAGGTAGTGAATGTCAATTAGAGCTCTGCAACAATGTGGCAAATCCATGTGAATAGCACTTGTCTATGTCATTCATTATAAAGGATGGGGCCCCTCCACACCCACACCAATGTGGTGACCAAACTAAAAGTTCTACTATCACCTTCATAAACATGTTAGTTTTTGGATCAGGAGTCATAGGATGCGGGCTGTGATGTTATCCATGCGTCTGGGTACGTTTACTCATTAACATGGTCCATCAGGAGATAGAAGTGTTCAAAAATGATCGAAGGGTAGTGGTTGTAAGGGCAGAGGCAAGCGCCAAGGGGAAAAAACCTCTGCAACAGTAGGATGGGTAGTAAAGGCAGTAGCGGCTTGCTAGCTGCGACAGAGCATGCAAGGTGAGGTAAGGTTAGTGTGAGGTATCATACATCGTTACCTACGTGCTGCATGTTCGTTAACTGGGTCAGTCCGGGTGCTGCGGCTGGGCTCGTGTGTAGCCTCCTTGGCCTGCTGCAGTGGCTTCCTCCCTGTAACAAAGGAATTCAGTGTGGCAACACATGCGTTGCTGTTACACCCTCTGCTGCGACTTGTCGTCAGTGACTTGGTACAGCTTCATCAGGCTGGTGCATAACGGTGGCAGCCGGCCACTGTTCGGTGTTCTCCTCTACTGCATGGCACAGGCATTCTGCAGTGTAGCTCCGAGCAGCTGTTCAGAGAGCTGCACCACTTCAGCGATGGAGAAATGCAGGCCGTTCGCTCGCGCTCATGCGATGAAGGCTGCCTTTTTGTCTTCTCGGTCCCTTGCGGGGGCCGCTCCCACAGCGGTCGGCATCGCCACCAGTGCCGCTGGGGTGGTGGTTTTCTTCTTTGCACCTTTCACCTGCGGTGCTGCTGGGGCAGCCGCTGGGACAGGCGCGCGAACGTCCTTCTGCGAGGTCGCAGGAATGTTCGCAGGTACTACTGCACTGAGGCCTTGAGTGAAGACTACACGCAGTTACCTCAAGGCCTCTTCCTTCTCTGCAGCCATGGTGGCTGCGAAGGCAGCCCTCTCTGCCGCCATGACGGCTTTGAGGGCTGCAGTGGCCTCCTTCACGGCAGTGCTGAGTTCGAGGCCACATTTCTTCTCGGGAGCGTGAACTGCATCCTGACGGCCCATTTCCGGGCGGTCATCCCTGCCCCTGGCAGGTGGAACTGCTACTGCGTCATTCCTCAGCTGCGCCAGGCTGTTCTGCGCCCTACATCGTTTCCGACATCGTCTTCTCTTCTTTCGCTGCATCGGTGTGGCCGCGGGCGCCTCCCCGCCTTCGGCATGGTTGCAGCTTGAGAAAGCCGGGTGCAGAAAAAAAAGGCAGGCAACTGCGCCAGCTGGACACAAGTCGGCAGAACGTTACTGCCGCAGTTGCAGGTGTGGCTGTCATGCTCGCCTGAGCACTTGACGCACCACGCCACGTTGCTGCAATTCTTCGCGACATGGCCCTCACCCTGGCACCTGAAGTACTGGGGCTGGGGGTCCGTGGCGGTCGGGAGAGCTTATGTCATAACTGGGAAGCCCAGCAACTTCCGCAAGCCGAAGATGTCACTCCCGCCGTCGGCGGTCACGGCATAGAGCAGCGCCCTCTTCTTGTTGGTCTGGTTTAACCCCCTGAGGAGTGCCTCGATCATCTTCATCCTTGCTACGTAAGGTGCCTTCTCATGCGTCAGTGGCACGTCTTCGATGTTGTCGGCCACTGCGACCTTGATCGCCCTGTGGGCGGCCACATTTGCAGCTCGAACGCAGATCAGTAAGTCTGTATCGACAGACTCGTAGACCACCTCGTTCCTAGCGCAATTCGTCATGGTGTCGAACAGCGCTGTCCACCCGCCTTTGCACTTGACGTACAAAGGGGGGACAGGCTGCGACTCGTCTTCTCGGGAATTCCTTACATGGTCGGCAGACCAAAGGACCCTTCGTAGCGGCAGGTTTCCTCTGCGCACACTTCTTGCCCATGCTGCGAGGCGCGGAACACGACAATCTGCAGGCCTTGTGAAAACAACACATGACAATTTGCTTTCCACGGTGCCCACAGCATAGAAACCACTTCACAAGCTCTCAACAGCTGAGTAAGCGTAGTGTGCAATGGCAGTGATGCACTCGCCTCGCTAGCTCAGGCCACTCTCCCTCTCATGTCACTCAATATGGATGCGCACAAGAGAGCACAAGGCTGGCAATTCAGTCACTCGATGTCATGCGGTGCTCACTCAGGGAACGATGGGCAACAGCTGCATGGCCTTGCCATGTGGGTGAGGAAACACAGACCCTACCTATACAGCTTTGATACAACATGGTGGCACTAAGGGGCCTGGCAAGGATTCAGATGCATTTAGAATTAGAACTCCTTTTTAGTTGTCAATTTTTCATGTTTTCTATCGAGAAAGTGAGCACTGTATACTTGATATTCACCAGATGTCACCACAGAACAACAAAAATTAAAGTGGTAACATAATGTTGACAGTTATTGAAGATCATTGTTTCAATTGTGGAACTGTATATCTCCATGAAATAATAGCCGTTGGATGAATTCTCCCTTTCAGTCAGCTGCTAAAATCACACTGACATTTAGACATATTTTGAACAGAATAAATTAAAATTATTTTTGTTGACAGGATGACAACACACCATAATTACCAACTTTGTTTATAATTAATTAAAAACTTCAGTCCAGCCACACCGTAGGCTTTCATGAGACAATTCGAATAGATTTCTATATGTGTAAGTATTTGAATAAGTAGATCATTCAGACAAATTTATTCACCAACATATTATCTGTAAATTAAATAACAAATAAGATATAATGCCACTGTATTTTCTGTTTACGTCTTGTACAAAATTAGTATTTGTTGTCTTGGCTCAGAGCAGTTTTTGTTTTATAAATAACTTATTAATAGTTTGTCCAACAATGTGTCTTTGTGGCTCAGTGGATTAAGTTCCCCTGTAACTGGCCATGTCTGCTTAGAGGTGGGAGGAAGTCAATGGCACACCACCATGCCTAGTAAAGCAATGCAGTGCTGAAACCATCCTTCAAGTTGAACACACCTTTACTTGATTTACAGCTTAACAAATGAAACAGAAAACTGCTTATAGGAGGATGACCTCAGCAGTTTGGGCTATAAATCACTAGGGAGCTGAAATATTAAGCAGCCAATTTAATTTAGTCATCCAGCTGGTGGTCAGTCATGATCGATAAGCTGAGTGAAATTTGTACTTTTTAGATTAATATAATATGGGAAACAAACTTTGTCTGTGCTAAAATGCAGTTGGGGTATTTAGAATGAACTATTTTGTCCATTAGAACAAATACAGCAAACCTGCAATTTGTGGAAAAATGTAATTAAAATTTTTATAACTTGGTTCATATTTGGCTGAAACACACTAAGGCTACAAAAATTAGACTTCCAAAACCTTACTTGGCGTTACACTATAATAGACATCTCCAGGTTCATACGTGCAAAGATCTCAACTTTCAGAGATAGATGTGCTTTCTATAGAAAATATGTATTAGAGATGACTTGATGATGATTCAAAACAAAAATAGCCAGTAGTAGTCAAAAGAGTGTGAAACTGCAGAGAAAGCCATCCATATCGAAGTAAATAAGTAAGCCTGAATACGACCAAAAAAGGGCACATAAAATTTACAATTATCTGGGCTACAGACCTAAAATGAATATATATAGTGTATTGGGTCTTGTCTTGCAATATTTGGGTAAAAACCATCCGAACCCTACTCATAACACTACAGTGAAAGTGTACAGAATAAACTCTATGTTGTGTAGCACTGTGGGAAGATGGGCAGGCAAGCAAGACTCTTCTAGCCTGCTTGGGTTGGGCACAGCTTGGCTTGGCTGGGAGTAGTGCAGCCTGCCTGTCCTGATGATAGCGTGTGGCAACTTGCCTGCCTGCCTTGGAACCTTTGCCTTTCACGGGCAAGTGCTCTACCATCTGAGCTACCTAAGCACGACTCACACCCCATCCTCACAGCTTTACTTCTGCCAGTATCTCATTTCCTACCTTCCAAACTTTACAGAAGCTCTCCTGCAAAACCTGCAGAACTAGCACTCCTGAAAGAAATTATATTGCGGATATATGGCTTAGCCACAGCCTGATGGACGTTTCCAGAATGAGATTTTCACACTGCAGCAGAGTGTGCGCTGATATGAAACTTCCTGGAAGATTAAAACTGTGTGCCGGACCGAGACTTGAACTACCTAAACATGCCTGTATTTGCAATGTGAATGATGTCAGCTGTAGGAGATAAAAATATAAAAATCTTGCATACTTTTATTAATTTCATTCTATTATGTCATACGGGATCATATTTTGGGATAATTCGTCAAACCAAGAAAAAGTTTTTACGGTGCAAAAGCATATAATAAGACTCATTTGTGTGGTGTAAATTTAAGAACATCATGCATAAATGTGTTCTAAGATCTGTGTATTCTAACCAATACTTCTCATCATATTTAATCCTTACTGAAATTTGTTGCAAAAAATATATCTCTTATTCCCAGCCAATAGATCAATACATAGTGTCAACACGAGGAATAAGAACAATCTACATAACGACCTGAAATCACTTGCCTCTATTTCCAGCCAATAGCTCAATACATAGTATCAATACTAGGCAGGGCCGGCTCAAGCCTAAGTGCCGCCCCGTGCGAGCTGCAAAATTGCACCCCCCCCCCCTCCCCCCACGTTTTTTTAACTTAATCAAATTTGTAGGAAATGTCAGCAATCAATTGCAATTTTTGTTTTTACTTTTCAGATCTACCTAGGTTTCAGCCCCTGAGTGGCCAGTCTCAAAGCTTTTAATATGTGCTTACATCTAAACCGTCATGTTGACAGTTACTTTCAGCATGACGGTATAGATGTAAAGATAACTCAAAGCATTGAGATAGCCACACTGTGCCCAAAATCTATGTAGATCTGGTAAATAAAAACAAAAATTGTGACTGATTGGTAACATTCTCTACAGATTTGTACAAAACAGTCGCTGGGCACCAGCTCAAAAGTGGAGTCAGACCTGGTTGAAGAAGTCTAGCTAAATTTAATAAGCCTTGTGAATTTACAAAAATGTTCAGATGTGTTTGAAATCTTATGGGACTTAACTACTAAGGTCATCAATCCCTAAGCTTACACACTACTTAACCTAAATTATCCTGAGGACAAGCACAAACGCCCATGCCAGAGGCAGGTCTCGAACCTCCACCAGGACCAGTTGCACAGTCCATGACTGCAGCGCCTTACACCACTGTGCTAATCCCGCGTGGCATGAACTTACAGTTAACGTAAATAAACATTTTTCAATAGTTGTGAATTGATAATGTGTTCAGTGGAAAACAAAATATATTTACAATTTGACGATGATTTGGTTTGAACAATAATATTTACAATAACTATTTAATGTTAAACAAAATAAAAAACAACACAGTAAATAACCAAGACACTGATCATACTATAAAAATTTGAAAAAATACTAGACAAATTGAACCTTCCTGGCTTTTGCTTGTGCAAACTCTTTCACACGATCTGCGTAATTTTAGTCCTCTGCAAGCTCGTGCTCAGTCTATATTGCTGCAGGATCATTCAAATGAGTTTGGCTCATCGTTGATCGGAGGTATGCCTTTATCAATTTCAGTTTTGAGAAACTCCTCTCTCCACTCGCAATGGTCACTGGGAGTGTTAGGAGAATTCTCAGAGCAATGTTAACATTAGGTAAAAAATTATGTATTCCTATAAACTTCAAAGTCTCTTTTGGAACTATTCCAGGTTTCAACAATGTTGAAAGCACTTTTAGTTCTTCCCTCAACTGCAGTGCATCAATGTCGCTTGACTCATGATCTTGCAAAATCGCTGCAAGGTTTCTACACTTTGTGTCCAGGCTGTCAGGAGGTGCATTCTTCAGCTCGCCAATGTCGTAGAGAAAATTAAAATAATCGCAATGAGATTTCAGTTGATTGAATCTCTCATCCAAAGATGTGGTTATTACATCTAAAAGATAATAGTAGAATTCAATCTTGGTTTGTTGGGTCGTCTATTGTCCCATCCCTTCCTTCATAGGTAAATTGTATTGGCTTCTTACTTCGTCGTCGGGAAACACTTATCCGTGGTAACGTTAGATCTTCTAGCCCTAATTCTGTAGCCAATTCTTTGGAATCTGACAAGAAAGACACAAACTTTTCTTCTGTTCTGCAGGTCTCAAAATATGCTTTCGTTTTTTCAAGCATTTCCACGACCTCAGAAACATTTATGTCAATGGTCTGGAGGGTCTTACTGACTATGCTGATGTGAAGCAGAACTTCGTACCAGATTACCAGAGAAATGAGAAAGGTGTAATTGTTTATTTGATTCGCAAGTGACGTTGCATCCTGAGTGGTCATCCCATCAAATTCTTCTGATATCTGAACCAGTGCATCATAAACACCTCCAGTCTGAAACCTCAGGGAAGTAAGTGCATCTATGCGACTTTCTCACCTAATATCGCTCAATGGCTTCAGCGACAGGTTAGGCAGATACTTCTTCAAGACATCCCAACCTCAAACAGAGGACGAGAAGAAGTCATACAAGTTTTTCACTGTCGAAAACATGGAAACAGCATATTTAGAGGACATATCGGCATCATTTACAACAAGATTCAATGAGTGACTGCTACATGGTACATAAAATGCTCTCTTGTTCATATCTGAAATTCTTTTCTGGAGACAAACTTCTTTCCTTTCATTTTTGCTCCATTGTCGTATCCTTGCCCTCTCATATTACACAATAGGAATTTTTTATCTTCCAAGAACTTGAGTACGACCTGCGTCAAAGTGGAGCTTCAAGAATCAGGCACTGGAAGAAATCCCAGAAAATGCTCCCGAATTTGGACATCGTATACCCTGTCGTGTCTTGTCTCCTGGTCGAAACGTACCACAACTGTCATCCGCTCAACTTTTAAAATATCTGGTGTGCAGACCAGAATTATACTGTAATACTTCGCAGATTTCATCATTAATGGAATGTTGTTGGTTATAGATGATCCAATAAGATGAGTTATTTCATTCTGTGCTTCTTTTCCAAGATAATGATGACCCTTGTTCTCACCTTGCTTTGTTCTGTGCAGGTGCTCCATCATCACAGTGCCGAACTTTCCAAATAATTCAACAAGTTTCAAGAAGTTTCTCTTGTCAGACTGAAAGAGTGTATCTGTACTTCCTCTCAAAGACTGACATTGCCGACCCAGGAAATGAATTATTGCTATTAAGCGCTCAAGAACATTTTTCCAATGTTAGCTTTCAGTATTCAGAAGCCTTTGATGATGGGCGTCGACAGTTCATGACTTTTTCAGTCCCTCGAAAACACGATGCACTTTTTATGTGAATTCAAATGCTCGATAGACTTCCCGTGACTTTCGAGATTCGAAGCAAGATGCCGCCAGTCGCTTATACCATTCTTTGCAATTTTTACTACAGATGACGAAAAAAGTTTGCAGCAAAAGCAGAACACAGCACCCTTGCTCTCTGAGTACACCAACCAATGTCTATCTGCTTCTTCTAAATTCTTCAAAGAATAGCTATAGTGCACAGGGCTGAAACTGCGGCTGTCCACATTTTTAGGACATTCTTCAGCTTCCTTAATGCACTTGGGAGGACCTCGCATGACCAAAGTCGTTTGAATGCAGTCAGTAATACAGGGCGTATACGACCCGGGACAACCAGGAGATCTGGGAGAAAACCGGGATAAACCTGGGAATTTTTCGGAATTCCGGGAATTTTTCATTGTTTTAGCTTTCAGTTACGTTTTTGTAATTTTGACTGCAGAATTGATTCTCTAGGAGAGAATGTTATTGTATCCTGCTACTGGAGAATGATACTGCAGCAATCAAATATAAACGAGAGGGAAAAAAATAAAAGTTTAGTGGCAAAGGAAATGTGCAATTTACAACAACAAAACACCGTGCACGCACAAGCGTATGCAAATAGCAAAAATATGTCAAAGGCCGTAGGGCGCAGACTGTATGTCTTCGTAACAATAAACTGCTTGCTGCGCTCAGAGCCGTTTTTGAATAAACTGCTTGCTACGAGCATGACGTCACAACTGTTCACATTAGGTTCGTTTGACCAATTGCCAGCGGTCTGTTGCGATGTGCATTTGACTCGCGTATAAGCAGTACCTTCTCCCGCTACTTGAAGTTTGGCTGTTAGCTGTATCGGTAGTAGCAGCAAGCAGCCAGATGCAAACGAGAAAAATTTTTCTGGCACGCTCTAGCTGCCAGATCACACTTGCACAGAGTTGTCTGAGTTGTAGTGGGGATGGGGTTAACCTCCACGTGACCCGTGTTTGCGTTAAGTGATTTTCGTGCTTCTCTTCGTGTACAGCTCCAACG
This sequence comes from Schistocerca piceifrons, assembly GCF_021461385.2. Classification (NCBI taxonomy): domain Eukaryota; kingdom Metazoa; phylum Arthropoda; class Insecta; order Orthoptera; family Acrididae; genus Schistocerca; species Schistocerca piceifrons. Next base: position 62,213,172 of record NC_060142.1, read on the forward strand.
TCAAATGAAAACAAAACGGATTTCTGTGGCCGGGAGCTATCTAGTGAATTAAAATACATTCACATAATTACGGAGGGCAAAAATATATTACTAATTTCAGTTTTCTGATTTTATTTTATTTCCAAGTTAGTAGTAGTCAAGCACGTCTTGCAGAACAGTGAAGTTATTTTTGCAAGTTTGCTAAAGAAATTTGGCTTTATTAATCTTTCCGCCGAGGCAATCATTTTATTTGAAACGAAGTGTTTCATTCTACAGTATTGGTAAGTTCCAACTGTTCGCTGAATTTCAAGTGCAATTTCAAGTGCACGTTATCATCTTCTGCCATATATGGCATTATGTCATAATAAAGAACCAAAAATGAGATCGTAGAGTACTGCTACTCCAAGAAAATTTACGTCCCAAAAACCACACTGAAAAGCTTAATATCAGATAGGACCTACTTCATTGTGAATCTGGAAAAAGCCAATTTGCACTTCAAGCCGAATTATGCATTTTAGTATGGTTTACGAAATTCCGATGCTCTTTGGAGTATCCTCTGATGCCCTGTTTCTTTTATGGTGTAATGTAAACTCTCTTAGTGCTTTATACACACGAACATACAGGCTTCCTACACCACTGCAGCTGCACACGCACAATAATGCCTGTTTTCTGGCGCTCTCTGGAAACTGTTAAATTGAACTTATTTCTAACAGTCTCCGGATAGTATTGCGAACGGTGGTTAGAAAAGCGTTACTTTTTATGTAATTTTCTTTTTACGCAAGATGAATTATATTACATGTGAGAAAGTGGGATGGATATCTAAATCACAGAGTGTTCGAAACTGAACAGTTTGAGGACCAGCCACTTACAAGAATTTCGAGCCGAGACATTTTACGTCATAATTTTAAATTTACTGGCACATTTGTGTGATGTATCTGAAAGTATAACACACGCAAAAAAGATCAATATTACATGTGAAAGCTTAGCTTATGTTGTAGCGTGTTAATCTTAAGAGACATAATATTATATGTGAAAGCTTAGCTTTTCTTGTAGATATACGGTACTGTGTACATTAATGTAAACCGTTTATTTTTCCTCTTGCGTGTTCGCGCTATGTAACCAGTGATCTTGCTATTGGCTCACTATAACACGTGTCCTATGCTGTCATCGGCTGGCGAGATCTCATGGCTTGAGATATGACTTGCTTACAAAAGGACATCGCAACCTCGGTTTCAACGCTCTGGAAACTAACGCCCATTGTTTGGTGCAATTCGAATTTATACTTTCGTAATACGAAAATATGCAGTGTATATGTTGCTGCAAATCAAAGGTCTTTCCAAAACTTCTCTCCTTTTCTTTATTAATAGTCTCTCAAAAACTTCTCTGCCCTGTCTTTTCTTTTTTTTTCCGGGAAGTTCTATGCGATTGTATAAAACGTTAACCATTCAAAGGATTGATAAGTTTTACAGTTCCGAGGGAAAATCTACGGAAAAGCTACTGCCACTTAGCACAGAAAAAGTGTATTTTCGCCCGGGAAAAAGCGTATTTTTTAAACGGGATATCTGGGAGAAATCTGGGAATTTTTTTCCTTGTCCCCGTATACACCCTGTGGGAGAAAACCGGGAATTTTTCATTGTTTTAGTTTTCAGTTAAATTTTTGTGATTTTGACTGGTTAGAACCAATACTCTAACAAAGGATAATATTGTATCCCACTACTGCAGAATGATACTGCAGCAACAAAACATGAACGGAAAAAAAAAACTTAAGTTGCAAAGGAAATGCGCTGTATACAACAACAAAACAGTGCTCATACAAGCGTCTGCCAACAGTAAAGTGTGTCAAAGGTTTTAGGAACACTGCAATAATGCTTTATAACAACTAATTGCCACCGATGAGCGTGTTTTTTTTTTTTTTCTTTATTGTGATTTTTATCACCTTACACAAGGCGGGCTGTCAGCAGCTGAGTACGCCGCACTTCAGCCTTGAGATTTACAATAAGTAATAAATAGAGGGGACACAGAGAATACAATCAAAATGGCGGGCAAAACAATGTAGACACCAAAAAACAAAAAACACGGAGCCGTTCACGCCTGACGAGAAAACATCACTGACACTAGTTGACACGGCGCACAAAACAGGGATGATGGCAATGGTACACGTGAACAGTAGCGGCGATTCGGCGAACAAACACTAAACACAAACGAAGGCACACACACGAGACACTAATGGCGATGACCTCCGGCGCGCGAATGTTCACTGTGCATGTGCGAGTCGATGAGCGTGACGTGACAACTGTTTAAATTAGATTCGTTTGAGCAGTGCGGGCGGGCTCTTGCGCATGCGCAGTTGAGTTGCGTATAAGTAGCACCTTCTCCCGCTTCTGGTTACAGAAGTAGTGATGGGGAGCTCATGAATGAGTCGTTCAAATGAACGCTTCACTCCAGTGAAGTGTGAACTAACCACTCAATTTCAATGAACTGGTACTCTTCACAGATAGCACACTCCACACTTTTTTTAGTCCACTCACTCTCTTCCCTTCTCCCACTACATCGGCCCTACATCACTCATTCTCCCTTCAGTTCAGTTCTCCCTCAACTGTCTGTCGACGAATCGCGTGTTGTTTGTGGGGAACGATAGGTTTACGAGGGGTTGTGGTGGTGAGGGGCGAGAGGAAAGCAGCGTCAGTTGCTTCCGGCAATGCTGACATCATTACCCGTGACTATTTGTGCAGTTAAACTTCGCGTTTACGGGTAGCCTACCGTTGGCAGCACTTGCAGACAAATGAATATAAACGAAGAGGCTGGCTGGGTGAGCACGCACAGCCAACATGAAAATAAAAGGTGTTAGTAACACTGAAAGAGGAATTTTACCTGAAATCATACCAATGACTACAGGTGACAGTTTACGTTTTGAATCTGGAGGGTTATTATTCTCAACAAAAATAAAATCTACAGGAAAACTTCTGAATAATTACTTAACGTAGGTATATAGACTTTGTGACAGTGGTAAACATACTCATTCAATTTTGGATTAAATTTTAAAAGGAACATAATGTTGGACTGCATTTCGTTGGTAGCCCTACTTTTCAGTCCATGAATGCAACAAATAATGTTTCATTTGGCAGTTAAAGACTTTTTTGGGTGCTTCATGAGAAAATGTCAAGCAAGATTAAATGTAATACCTTCTTTATATGTGACAGGCTTCATGTTTATCTTTCCTTTGTCCCCTTCGACCATGCTTTATTTAACTCAGACGCTGTAAGAGCGTAACACGTTGCGTGCTCGTTACTGAATAGTTCGGCCATCTGTTGGTAAAATTATGAAGTATTACGAAGCTTTATTGTACGAGCGAGGCGAAGCGAGCGTAGCCGCAGCTGAGCGGCGAACTGGGCAACTTCGCCAGGCTGCCGTACTTCATGAATGAACTACTTCAGTTGAACGCTTCACGGCAAAGAGTGAAATGAATGAAGTAGTTCGCGGGAATGAACAAGTTCGACCCACCTCTATACAGAAGTGTGGCTGGGCGCCACTACTTAATATTGCCCCGGTTCAGAAATATCGTAGATCCGGGGCTGATGCACAAAGCAGTCCGAGTTGTGGTGGGGAGTGGGTCTTCTCCACGTGACCTGTGTTTATGTTCGGTGATTTTGTTGTTTCCTCTTTGTTTATTGCTCTCACGTTGAATGATAACAAAACAGATTTTTGTGGCCGGGGCTATCAAATGAATTAAAATACGTTCGCATAATTACGGCAGGCTAAAATATGTTAATAGTTTCAGATTTTATTTCCACCTTTGACAGTCAAGCATTAATTGCCTTACAGAACCATGAAGTTATTTTTGCTGATATGCTAAAGAGATTTAGCTTTTATTAATCCTTTCTACTGAGGCCGTCAATTTATTTGAAAAGAAGTGTTTAATTTCACACTATTGGCTAGTTTCAACTATTCGCTGCATTTCAAGTGCGTGTATGGCATTATGCTATAATAAAGAACCAAACATGAGTACTGGTACTCCAAGAAAATTTACATACGGATGTGCATTTTAAGCTGAATTATGCACTTTAGTATGGTTCACGAAATCCCGATGCTCTTGAAGTATCCTTTGATGTCTTGTTTCTTTTACGACATTATGTAAAATCTTTTAATGTTTTACACGTATGAACATATGGGCTTCCTGTGTCATCATAGCTGCGCAAGCGTGGTGATGCCAGTTATCTGGCGCTTTCTTGCAACTGCTGAAACGAACCTATTTCTAACAGGTTGCGGGAAAATATTGCGAATGGTGGTTTGAAAAGTGTTACATTCAAAACAGATTTCCTTTTACGCAAGATGAATTATGTGCGAGAATGCACAATGAATTTCTTAAATCACAAAGCGTTTGACTCTCATTTAAGAATCAACTCTTTGAGGATGACCATTTAGAAGTATTTCAAGCCCAGAAGATGAGACATTTGCGTCGTTATTAAACATTTTACTGGCACATTTGTGTGTGTATCTTAAAGTGCAACACACGCAAAAAATATCAACATTATATGTGGAAGCTTAGCTTCTCTTCCAACTTATTAATCTTCGAGAACAATATTATGTGAATGCTATGTATATTAATTTAAGCCATTAACTTTTCTTATTTGTGTACTGTATTCGCGCTACTTAAGAGTGAGCTTGCTATTGGCTGACTACAACACGTGTCCTATTGCTGTCATCAGCTGGCGAGTTCATGTGAATGAGCTATGATGCTTACAAAAGCACATCACAATCTCAATTTCAATGCTTCGGAAAGTGACATGAGTTATTTGGTGGAATTCAAATTTATACCTTTGTAATACGAAAATTTGCAGTGTACATGTTGCTGCACATCAAAGGTCTTTCAAAACATATTTTTCTCCCTGAGTTTTGTTTTCTAAAGTGTCGGGAAATTATATGGCGGTATATAAAACCATAAACATTCGAAGGATTGATGACTTTTACAGTGCCGAGGAAGAGTATACTGTCACTTAACACGGAAAAGATGTTTTTTCATCCAGGAGAAAGTGTATTTTTAACCGGGAAATCGGGGAAAATCCCGGGATTTTTTTTCCTTGTCCACGTATACACCCTGTAATAATTTCTGGCCATCTTCCGGGATCTGAGTCAATTGTGTCGTCCAGTTTAGGTTTGCCTCCAATCCCTTCCCCAGTGGTGAGTACCTTGGTTGATGTTCCTCTGGTATTTCCTGAATCGGGTCGCCTAATTTCAGTTCTGCCTGATGTTTCAATCTTGGAGCTTTCATCACAAAGCAGATCTTGAGTCCAGACAAGGTCTGTTGAACATGTTGTGGATGGCCCACCATCAGCATTGCTACTGTATGCGGTGGTTGCAGTACTGTGTTCGTCAACTTTCTGGTCATGTCCTGAAGATAAAGATGTAGCTGCAGTAGCTCCACTAGTTTCTGTATTTTCAGGATCTATTTCTCCATCCTCGCCGCTGCTAAATCATTCTCTCTTTGGCTTGAAATATTGTTGTAATGCATCCTTTTATTTCTTCTCGTCATCTTCCTTCAGCGCCCATCTTTTCCTATATTCACTGCCAGACAGTCTTTTTCTACCGACAAACATGTTTCAATCCATCCTGTAAAGAACGATTACATGAAACTATCTGTTGATGTCAGTGTACTAACTTTATTTGCAACACACTTCGCAGACAATTTCCTGATATTCCCCACTGCACGTAAACGGTAAATTATATTACAGTAGGATAAACTGTTCAGGATATGAAGTCATAAGAATTGAGCCGCGTGAAATGTCTGACTATCACTCAGAAATGGATAGCAAAAATTTTCAAAAATACGTCAAAACCCAACTTATGCCAGGCTTATTAGCAGTGTCTTTATCCCTTGTAATTATTCACAGCGTATTTATCCATTCACATTACTTCTAGCCATCGTAGGTGTTGGACATATTTGACTGTAGTAATGTTCAACCATTTTTTTCCATAATGCGGGAAGAGTAAAACACTCAGAAACTGCCATTGAAGGGCTTAGCAAAATTGCTTCAGGCTTAAAATGTAACCACTGTATCAGACATTTCATTCGAATTTCCATATTAGATTTCGTCTTCTGCAAAATTAGTTGTGAGTAAACGCACATCGTTTAACAGGCCGGCATCGCTCCACTCATAAGAATACTGGCGTATACACCAGACTGCTTGCCCCTCTCTGTTCCTCCGATGTAAACATGATGGTGCTGCCACAGTGGCAAGGAAGAAACTAGTCCTCCTCCCTCCCCTTGTTCAACAGAGGCGGCCGGCAGGTAGTCAAGGCACCATGCCAGTTCCCGAAGCCGCTCCCTCTGAGGTTTGGTTTCGAATCCGCTCTTGGGCATGAATGTTGAGTTTGTCCTAAAAAAAAAAGGGGGGGGGGGGGGGGGGGGGCAGATTTGCCACCCCTCGGAAAGTGCCGCCCCATGTGGCCGCATGTTTCGCACATGCCTTGTGCCAGCCCTGATGCTAGGAATAAGAACACACTACATAACGACCTAAAATCACTTACCTTGTTCCAAAAAGGGAACCAATATTCAGGAACACACATTTTCAATTAATTGCCAGCAACTGTTAAAAACTTGATTTCAGATAAAGCACAGTCTAAACAGAGTTTGAAAGACTTTTTGATAGGCAACTCATTCTACTCTATAGATGAATATCTTAACAGGGACTGTTAGACCAGCTTAAGTAAAAATGTCTGTTAGATTTCCCTTTTGACAGCACTTGGTCACAACGCTCAAGATTATGTATTTTGTGTAACATAAATTTGTTAAAAGTCCCTAATTATCTTGCATTCTGACAGTGTATTAATTCTGTAAATATTAGCAGTTCCAGTTTACTGTAATGTGTCCACATATTTTGACAATCTCCTGACAAATGATCAAGGAAATGAGTATTATATTCAAATCTCTATATTTTTTATGTTACACTTCCTGACATGTTCCCCACCCACGAGATCATTTCATTTTTGGGTCTATGGAGAGAAAACTGAATTAATCTGATCTTTTTATTTTTATCCATTGCCACACTTTCTTTTCTCGTTTGGAATCTTTGCCCATGTGACTGTAATTATTTTGATTTATCAATTTCAATTTAATTTTTTATGTTGTACCATTTTATATTCTCGTCCCTCTTATTTTATTCATCATTTCTATTCCTCACTTTATTTGAATTTCGTTTTGTTTACAATCCCTTCTTTCATTTGCACCTTCATACTGCAAACAGAATTTATGTTTTATATGTTTGTATGACAATTACCATCCAAAAAAATGTATATTGTTTAATGAGAAATACATTTTTATGCCATTGCACAGCCAATATAAACAGATTATTTGATCTTTTTTGTTTTAATCAATTGTTGTTGTGGCCTTCAGTCCTGAGACTGGTTTAATGGAGCTCTCCATGCTACTCTATCCTGTGCAAGCTCCTTCATCTCCCAGTACGTACTGCAGCCTACATCCTTCTGAATCTGCTTAGTGTATTCATCTCTTGGTCTCCCACTACAATTTTTACCCTCCACAGTGCCCTCCAATACTAAATTGATGATCCCTTTATGCCTCAGAACATGTCCTACCAACCGATCCCTTCTTCTAGTCAAGTTGTGCCACAAACTCCTCTTCTCCCCAATTCTATTCAATACCTTCTCATTAGTGATGTGATCTACCCATCTGATCAGCATTCTTCTGTAGCACCACATTTTGAAAGCTTCTATTCTCTTCTTGTCTAAACTATTTATCGTCCATGTTTCACTTCCATACATGGCTACACTCCATACAAATCCTTTCAGAAACGACTTCCTGACACTTAAATCCATACTTGATGTTAACAAATTTCTCTTCTTCAGAAATGCTTTCCTTGCCATTGCCAGTCTGCATTTTATATCCTCTCTACTTCGACCATCATCAGTTATTTTGCTCCCCAAATAGCAAAACTCCTTTACTACTTTAAGTGTCTCATTTCCTAATCTAATTCCCTCAGCATCACCTCAGTTAACTTGACTGCATTTCATTATACTCATTTTGCTTTTGTTGATAATCATCTTATATCCTCCTTTCAAGATACTGTCCATTGTGTTCAACTGCTCTTCCAAGTCCTTTGCTGTCTCTAACAGAATCACAATGACATCGGAGAACCTTAAAGATTTTATTTCTTCTCCATAGATTTTAATACCTACTCTGAAAATTTCTTTTGTTTCCTTTACTGCTTGCTCAGTATACAGATTGAATAACATCGGGGATAGGCTACAACCCTGTCTCACTCCCTTCCAAACCACTGCTTCCCTTTCATGTGACTCCACTCTTATAACTGCCATCTGGTTTCTGTACAAATTGTAAATAGACTTTTGCTCCCTGTATTTTACCGCTCCCACCTTCAGAATTTGAAAGATAGTATTCCAGTCAACATTGTCAAAAGCTTTCTCTAAGTCTGCAAATACTAGAAACGTAGGTTTGCCTTTTCTTAATCTAGCTTATAATATAAGTCATATGGTCAGTATTGCCTCACGTGTACCAATATTTGTACGGAATCCAAACTGATCTTCCCTGAGGTCGGCTTCTACCAGATTTTCCATCCATCTGTAAAGAATTCGCGTTAGTATTTTGCAGCTGTGATTTATTAAACTGATACTTCAGTAATTTTCACATCTGTCAACAGCTGCTTTCTCTGGGATTGGAATTATTATATTCTTCTTGAAGTCTGAGGGAGTTTCGCCTGTCCCATACATCTTGCTCACCAGATGGTAGAGTTTTGTCAGGACTGGCTCTCCCAAGGCTGTCAGTAGTTCTAATGGAATGTTGTCTACTCCCAGGTCTTTGTTTCAACTTAGGTCTTTTAGTGCTCTGTCAAACACTTCACGCAGTATCATATCTCCCACTTCATCTTCATCTACAGCCTCTTCCATTTCCGTAATATTGCCCTCAAGTACATTGCCCTTGTATAGACCCTCTATATACTCCTTCCACCTTTCTGCTTTCCCTTCTTTGCTTAGAACTGGGTTTCCATCTGAGCTCTTGATATTTATACAAGTGGTTCTCTTATCTCCAAAGGTCTCTTTAATTTTCCTGTAGGCTGTATCTATCTTACCCCAAGTGAGATAAGCCTCTACATCCTTACATTTGTCCTCTTGCCATGCCTACTTAGCCATTTTGCACTTCCTGTTGATCTCATTTTTGAGACGTTTGTATTTCTTTTTGCCTCCTTCATTAACTGCATTTTTATATTTTCTCCTTTCATCAGTTAAATTCAATATTTCTTCTGTTACTCAATGATTTCTACTAGCCCTCATCTTTTTACCTACTTGATCCTCTGCTGCCTTCACTACTTCATCCCTCAAAGCTACCCATTCTTCTTCTACTGTATTTCTTTCCACCATTCCTGTCAATTGTTCCCTTACGCTCTCCCTGAAACTCTGTACAACCTCTGGTTCAGTCAGTTTATCCAGGTCCTTAGAGTCCCACCTTTTTGCAGTTTCTTCAGTTTTAATCTACAGTTCATAACCAATAGATTGTGGTCAGAGTGCACATCTGCCCCTGAAAATGTCTTACAATTTAAAACCTGGTTCCTAAACCTCTGTCTTACCATTATATAATCTATCTGAAACCTGTCAGTATCTCCAGGCTTCTTACATGTATACAACCTTCTTTTATGATTCTTGAACCAAGTGTTAGCTATGATTAAGTTATGCTCTGAGCAAAATTCTACCAGGCGGCTTCCTCTTTCATTTCTTCCCCCCCAATCCATATTCACCTACTATGTTTCCTTCTCTTCCTTTTCCTACTATCGAATTTCAGTCACTCATGACTATTAAATTTTCGTCTCCCTTCACTATCTGAATAATTTCTTTCATCTCGTCATACATTTCTTCAATTTCTTCGTCATCTGCAGAGCTTGTTGGCATATAAACTTGTATTACTGTAGTAGGCGTGGGCTTTGTGTCTATCTTGGCCACAATAAGGCGTTCACTATGCTGTTTGTAGTCTGCATATAAACTTGTACTACTGTAGTAGGTGTGGGCTTTGTGTCTATCTTGGCCACAATAAGGCGTTTGCTATGCTGTTTGTAGTATCTTACGCGCACTCCTATTATTTTATTCATTATTAAACCTACTCCTGCATTACCCCTATTTGATTTTGTGTTTATAACCCTGTATTCACCTGACCAAAAGTCTTGTTCCTCCTGCCACCGAACTTTGCTAATTCCCACTATATCTAACTTTAACCTATCCATTTCCCTTTTTAAATTTTCGAACCTACCTGCCCGATTAAGGGATCTGACATTCCACGCTCCAATCCGTAGAATGCCAGTTTTCTTTCTCTTGATAACTATGTCCTGTCAAGCAGTCCCCGCCCATAGATCCGAATGGGGGACTATTTTACCTCCAGAATATTTTACCCAAGAGGATGCCATCATCATTTAACCATACAGTAAAGCTGCATGCCCTCAGAAAAAATTACGACTGTAGTTTCCCCTTGCTTTCAGCCGTTCGCAGTACCAGCACAGCAAGGCCGTTTTGGTTAGTGTTACAAGGCCAGATCAGTCAATCATCCAGACTGTTACCCCTGCAACTACTGAAAAGGCTGCTGCCCCTCTTCAGGAACCACACGTTTGTCTGGCCTCTCAACAGATACCCCTCCGTTGTGGTTGCACCTACGGTATGGCTATTTGTATCACTGAGGTACGCAAGCCTCCCCAAGAACGGCAAGGTCTATGGTTCATGGGGGGGGGGGGGGGGGGTTTAACCAATAGATGGACATTTTCAAAACATTAAATATTATGACAGTTAAATAATTATAATTACAATTATATGGACAAATATTCCAAACGGAACACAATGTAAAGAAAATGAGAGCAAATAAATAAGTTAGTACAATGATGAAAATGACACAATGAAGGACCAGAAATAAAAATACATTTAAACCAATTAATTGAATAGAAAATAACAATTAGTCATTTTGATAAAGATTTAAAAATAAAAATTTCTAAGTGTGTGACAAGATTTGAACCTTCAACATTCTGGAAATCAGGAATGCTCTTAACCACCATGCTAATCCATTTCCCTGCTTAATAAGATAATATTTAAGCCTCTAGAGTCATCGTCATCATCATCATCATCATCATCATCATCATCATCTTCATCATCATCTTGGACAGTTTCCAGCCTCTGGCCGGGTCTGTACGGAACATAGGCCTCTCCATCGTCTTCTGTCTTGTCACCATCTCTCTGTCTTCACCTTGTTCCGGTCTTCTCCCTTCTTCTGGACGCATTTCTCTACTCCTTTCAGCCATCTGTCTCTCAGTCTTCCTCTTAGTCTCTTTCCTCCCCGTTTCATCTCGTGTATCCTCCTGTGTATCCTCTTCTCCTCCATTCTCTTAACGTGTCCATACCATCTCAGTCTTGACTTCTCTATCTCCTCCTGTAATGGTTCCACCTTCATTAACTCTCTGATCCTCTCATTTCTTAACCTGTCTATCTTTGTCACTCCAATACTGTTTCTCAAGAATTTCATCTCACTAGCTTGTACTTTGCTTTTCTCTCTTCCTTTCATAATCCAGGTTTCTAATGCATATGTCAGGATCGGGACATAGTATGACTGGTATATAAACTTTTTACTGATTTGGGGTACATCCTTGCTCCATACCAGGCTTCTGACACTCTTCCGAAATGCTTCTGCTTTTCTCCCATGTTCGTGTATTTCTCAGCCATTTTTTCCATCTTCCTGTATCAGGCTTCCTAGGTACTCGCAACTCTCCACTCTGCTCAATTGCTCTCCACCAATTGTTATTCACATTGTTCCTCTCTCCATCTTTCTCTTACTTATATTAAATTTCATTCCATATACTTGTGCTGTTCATTCCCGTATGTCCAACTGCTCTTGTACTTCCTCCTCCTTATTCCTCCAAATCATCAGATCATCTGCAAACACCATAGCTTTCATCTTCCTTTCACCAAATACTTGTGCTACTGTACTCATTATATCATCCATCATTACAATGATGAGCAATTGTGAAAGCCATTCCTCTGTTCAGTCCAAGCTGATCTCTCTCCTCCCACTTTCACACAGCTCACACTTCCATGATACATTCCCCTTATCCTTCAAATAATCTGACAGAAAAGTTTTGTCCATATCACTACACTTACTTGTGTACAGCCACCGGCTAGCAGCCGCTTAAGCTCAATTCTGGGAGTAGCGCAGAAAACGCATTGTACGGACACATAATAATGCCTAACCAGAGAATAAATGCAGGATAACTAAATTGGTGACTGTGGCAGGGCTAGTGAAGTTAACTGGAGAATTTGTTTTGACTGGCAGGAATAGTTAAAGAATTAGTGCTGACAAGATTGTTTATTAGAACGAGGAAGGAGAAGAAATGGGGACATAACACAAATTATGGAAGAATATGATGGTTCCAAATTTATATAAAAATTTCATAGTACATTTCCTTACATATTAGCATTTTGCTTATAGTGAACCTAATAGGTATTTGATATTGGTACTTCATGAATTATATTCTGTCGTGTTATAAAAATGGCCATTTGTGCCAAAACAGTCTTGTTTATTTGGTGTGTGTTACAATTGCTCCAATATTAGGCAGGCCTATTTCATTTTATCTAGCAGTCAGTGACAAAATACACGTAATCAGATCAAGATACCACACCAGTCTTTGGTACTATTTGTATTAACAGCTTTTTCAGTAGTAGACAATGACATTCCATTTTTTCATGTAGCAAAACGTTTGACGAACTTTGATGAGGTAATAGATTCTATCCCAGAAAGGAAAGCACACCATGTAAAGCTGTAGAGAGATTAGAGAGAAAAAAATCCAGGATTAAAGTAATGAAAGAATGTGTACTGTCTTGCTTGTCTCTTGTCTTTACTGGTTTTATGTATCCTATATTTGATTTTATGTCACACAAAATAGCAAGTGATTGGCTAATCGGAAATAACGAGTGCACTCTTTTCTGAAGAGTCCTTGTTTTCCTGATTGCAAATAATCCCATCTAGCATTAATTAAAAGTTTTTTTAAGAGAGGCAGGATGTCAGAGAGGCCAACTGAGAGCAGGAGAGGCACCACAGGATATTTTAATTTCCACTATCCTGAACATAGTTTGATGGGATCCATTACAAAATATTACATGTTTGAATTCCACAGAGCGAAATACAGTGACATGCGATAGAATAATGTTGTGTGAAGAGCTGGGGCACTGCACTGTGGCACACTTAAGAGCAAATAACATGCCTTACATCTCGTTGAACACACATGTTCTGTGTATCAGACTCTTCAGGAAGATTTGAACTACAAAATGAACATACTTTTGAAAAGTTGATTTTCTTAAATTTTTTGCTTTCTGCCCCAAACGTTCGGCGCAGCGAGCGGCTCCACTATGTAGTATTGCCCCAATTCGGAAATATTGTAGATCGTAGATCTGGGGCTGGTGCACAGAGCAGTTTGAGTTGTAGTGAGAAAGTGGGTATTCTCCATGTGAACCATGTTAACGTATAGTGATTTTGCTGCTTCCTTTTCGTTTACTGCTCTGACATCAAATGAAAACAAAACCAATTTCTCTGGCTGGGAGCTATCAAGTGAATTAAAATATGATCCCATAATTACAAAAGACTAAAATATATTATTTGTTTCAGATTTTATTTTATTTCCACCCTTGTGACAGACAAGCATTAATTGCCTTGCAGTACAATGAAGTTATTTTTGTCAGTTTGCTAAATAAATTTGGCTTTTATTAATCTTTTCCGCTGAGGCAGTCAATTTATTTAAAACAAAGTGTTTAATTCCACATTATTGGCTAGTTTTAACTGTTCGCTGCATTTCAAGGGCACACTTTCATCTTCTAGCACTTATGGCATTATGTCATAATAAAGAACCAAACATGAGATAATACAGTACTGGTACCCTGAGGGAAGGAGGAAGCCGCCTGGTAGAATTTTGCACAGAGCATAACTTTATCGTAGCTAACACTTGGTTCAAGAATCATAAAAGAAGGTTGTACACATGGAAGAAGCCCGGAGATACTTACAGGTTTCAGATAGATCATATAATGGTAAGACAGAGGTTTAGGAACCAGGTTTTAAATTGTAAGACATTTCCAGGGGCAGATGTGGACTCTGACCACAATCTATTGGTTATGAACTGTAGATTAAAACTGAAGAAACTGCAAAAAGGTGGGAATTTAAGGAGATGGGACCTGGGTAAACTAAAAGAACCAGAGGTTGTACAGAGTTTCAGGGAGAGCATAAGGGAACAATTGACAGGAATGGGGGAAAGAAATACAGTAGAAGAAGAATGGGTAGCTTTGAGGAATGAAATAGTGAACACAGCAGAGGATCCAGTAGGTTAAAAGACGAGGGCTGGTAGAAATCCTTGGGTCACAGAAGAGATAATTAATTTAATTGATGAAAGGAGAAAATACAAAAATGCAGTAAGTGAAGCAGGCAAAAGGAATACAAACGTCTCAAAAATGAGATCGACAGGAAGTGCAAAATGGCTAAGCAGGGATGGCTAGAGGACAAATGTAAGGATGTAGAGGCTTATCTCATGAGGGGTAAGATAGATACTGCCTACAGGAAAATTAAAGAGACCTTGGGAGAAAAGAGAGCCACTTGCATGAATATCAAGAGCTCAGATGGAAACCCAGTTCTAAGCAAAGAAGGGAAAGCAGAAAGGTGGAAGGAGTATATAGAGGGTCTATACAGGGGCAATGTTCTTGAGGACAATATTATGGAAATGGAAGATGGTGTAGATGAAGATGAAATGCGAGATATGATACTGCGTGAAGAGTTTGACAGAGCACTGAAAGACCTAAGTACAAACAAGGCCCCAGGAGTAGACAACATTCCATTAGAACTACTGACAGCCTTGGGAGAGCCAGTCCTGACAAAACTCTACCATCTGGTGAGCAAGATGTATGAGACAGGCGAAATGCCCTCAGACTTGAAGAAGAATATAATAATTCCAATCCCAAAGAAAACATGTGTTGACAGATGTGGAAATTACCAAACTATCAGTTTAATAAGTCACAGCTGCAAAATACTATCACGAATTCTTTACAGATGAATGGAAAAACTGGTAGAAGCCAACCTCGGGGAAGATCAATTTGGATTCCGTAGAAATGTTGGAACATGTGAGGCAATACTGACCCTACGACTTATACTATAAGAAAGGTTAAGGAAAGGCAAACCTACGCTTCTAGCATTTGTAGACTTAGAGAAAGCTTTTGACAATGTTGACTGGAATACTCTCTTTCAAATTCTGAAGGTGATAGGGGTAAAATACAGGGAGCAAAAGGCTATTTACAATTTATACAGAAACCAGATGGCAGTTATAAGAGTCGAGGAGCATGAAAGGGAAGCAGTGGTTGGGAAGGGAGTGAGACAGGGATGTAGCCTCTCCCCGATGCTATGCAATCTGTATATTGAGCAAGCAGTAAAGGAAACAAAAGAAAAGTTTGGAGTAGGTATTAAAATGCATGGAGAAGAAATAAAAACTTTGAGGTTTGCCGATGACATTGTAATTCTCTCAGAGACAGCAAAGGACTTGGATGAGCAGTTGAACGGAATGGACAGTGTCTTGAAAGGAGGATATAAGATGAACATCAACAAAAGCAAAACGAGGATAATGGAATGTAGTCTAATTAAGTCAGGTGATGCTGAGGGAATTAGATTAGGAAATGAGATACTTAAAGTAGTAAAGGAGTTTTGCTATTTGGGGAGCAAAATAACTGATGATGGTTGAAGTAGAGCGGATATAAAATGTAGACTGGCAATGGTAAGGAAAGCGTTTCTGAAGAAGAGAAATTTGTTAACATCGAGTGTTGATTTAAGCGTCAGGAAGTCGTTTCTGAAAGTATTTGTATGGAGTGTAGCCATGTATGGAAGTGAAACATGGACGATAAATAGTTTAGACAAGAAGAGAATAGAAGCTTTCAAAATGTGGTGCTACAGAAGAATGCTGAAGATTAGATGGGTAGATCACATAACTAATGAGCAGGTATTGAATAGAGTTGGGGAGAAGAGGAGCTTGTGGCACAACTTGACTAGAAGAAGGGATTGGTTGGTAGGACATGTTCTGAGGCATCAAGGGATCACCAGTTTAGTACTGGAGGGCAGCATGGAGTGTAAAAATCGTAGAGGGAGACCAAGAGAAGAATACACTAAGCAGATTCAGAAGGATGTAGGCTGCAGTAGGTACTGGGAGATGAAGAAGCTTGCACAGGATAGAGTAGCATCGAGAGCTGCATCAGGACTGAAGACCAGAACAACAACAACATACCCCAAGGGAAATTACATCCAAACCTGGACATACGAATGTACACTTGAAGCCAAATTATGCATTTTAATACAATTCGTGAAATTCTGATGCTCTTGGAGTATCCTCTGATGTCTTGTTTCTTTTATGACATAATTTGTTTTACACGTATGTACATAACGGGTTCCTGCATCATTGTAGCTGTGCAAGTACAGTGACGTTTGTTACCTGACACTCTCTGGCAATTGCTGAAATGAATCTATTTCTAACAGGTCGTGGGAAAATATGCAAATGATTATTTGAAAAGCGTTACTTTCAAAGTAAATTTATTTTTACGAAAGATGAAATATGTGTGAAAATGTATGATGAATTTCTTAAATCACAGAGCATTTGACTCTCATTTAAAAATTAAATCTTTGAGGACAACCATTTAGAAGAATTTTAAGCCCAGGTGATCAGACATTTATATCATTGTTAAAAATTTTACTGGCACATTCATGTGATGTATCTTAAAGCATAAAAAACGCAAAAAAGATCATCATTATATGTGAAAGCTTATCTTATCTTGCAGGTTATTAATCTTAGACACCAGTATTATGTGTGAAATCCCTTTTTTTTTTTTTTTTTTTTTTTCTTGTAGCTACACATGTATATGGGGGTTTGCTGCTGGATCACATTGTGCAAATTCCACAATATTTCCTGGGAGCAACTGTCCAACATCTTCAGGTGGTTCAGCCTTGCTGGTGGCTAGGTAGGACTGATGGTATCCGCACGTTGACACCTCGTTTGTAGATCACGTGCTCAGAGAATGCGCAGGCACGAATATCATGCATGCGCAAATGATTTGCAGGTAGATGGTGCCATATTCAAACGCCGCCTGCAGAAAATTGCAGAGCTGCTTGTGTGGCGGCAGGTGGAATAATTGTTGTTTAATATGTTCCTATTATTTATGCTGTTGTTTTGCCGTTCTCAACACTGGCTCTCTAACTACAATTTTGGTAACCAGAAAGTGATTAGCAAAATGTGAAGCCTGTAATTAGAATTCCTAGTGCCCACTTCATCTGAGAAATACACTTATAGCTACAGCTTATAGCTCTGAGGAATTAGGAGATTGTCTGGGATTCATAATCAAAAATGATGGTGTAAAAAAAGTTCTCTGTATTCTGAAAGTCACAGATTTTTAAAAAAAAAAAAAAAATAAATAAATTTGATGATAATGTTCATCAAACGCCATACTAAATAATGGTAGAATGGTTGTCCCGCGGCGGCACGTGAAAATACGACATACGCAAACTGAAGATAGATAATTAAAGTCATCCCAGAATTAACACTTCACTCGAAAATGATTTCATGGTTACACGTATCCCGAGTAACTTAATACGGCATCCGAGGTTGTTTATAGCTATGATACCGACACGACGCGACTCCCAACACAGATGGTGTGCTATTCAGCGTCTGGAGAGAACTGGGGCCTTGCTTCCTCGTGCAGCATTCTTTTATATAAAGCCGTGGTGCGGACGGTTAAGGGAACGCCTGATCAAATCGGCTCTCCCGACTAGCCGCTGGAATAGTAATGTACCACATTAAGTTATTGAATAAATCATAGCTTCTTTTGCTGATGCCAGATGAAGCTCTCAATTCAAATGCGCATTCAGCACACAGGTAAGTAATCATAATAACAGTCTGACATGGCTAAGTAAAATATTTTGGGCGAGAGAATTAATTTAATTACACTACACGCAGTAGACGAGCTCTGAACTTGCCCTTTGGAGATACGCTATCGCTATAGTTTTATAGTCATTCAGTTGAAATTTCTCACATCTTTATGATTATAGCGGATCTCCCTTCTACTTAAATTTAAACATCCTAGCCTTATTTATTAGCCTACTTAATCTATCTTGCTTCCTTAATTTTTAAGACAAAAACCAGAGAATCATGAATTTCCACTAAAATTTTAATTTGTGAAATCCAAAGTACTGTTTCTATTAATTTATTAAGAAAAAGGAATCTAAATACAAATTTTTAAGTTTCTAGCTCTTTTCTGTTGCGCCAATGATTTTTACAGAAAAACATCCAAATTTCGAAAATGGTTAAAGTTATTGAACTGATGTTCAACACATATTGATTTAGTATTACTCCTGACATGCTAGAACCATATCAGGTTATTTACTTGATTTTTAAAGTATTGCGCAACATTTATGACATCAGAGCTAGTTACAGCGGACTGGCTGGCACACAATGGAAAGACTGATGAGAATTTTATATGGCGTGAGTAGGCTGCTTCCCTACAGGCTCTCCCGTACGTGTGCTGTAGGCTGCGTTTACTACCAGTGCAGCCAGATGTGAGTCACCAAGGACTGCACTAGACCAATGTTACAATGGGTCTGTTATCGAAAAATCTTGAATTTTGCATCATGATTTAATAGAAGCCAATGCAGAATTCCAGGCTGTGCTCAGTTGAAATCCCACATCCCTGTTGATGAGATTATCAGCTGTACGGATATGTATTGCTTCCTTAATGGTGCAATTCCAGAAAGATAATGCCGGGGATAAAATTTCCATCTTTTCATAAATCATGCAATGCCCTGTATTCAGACAGTGTTCCACAGTTGCTGACTTTTTTGGTTGGTGAAGGTGTGTATGACGCTGATGTTCATCACAGCATTCTTGTACTGTGCGACATGTCTGACCTATATATGCTGCCCCACATTGACAATGAATCTTGTACACACCACATTTCCTCAGACCAATATCGTCCTTAACCAAATCCAACATGTTTCTCAGTTTTGCAGCTGGTTGAAAACACACTTAACACCATATCTTCCGAGGACTCTTCCGATTGTTGACGGCATGGCACCAAAATACAACAACAAGTCCAAAGTGGTGGGTGTCTTCGTATCTTCATTCTGCTGCATAGATTGATATTCAGATAGAGTGAATTCAGATGTCGAAGAAACGTAAGCAGAGTATCAAGTTCATGTGGCCACACGACAAATGTATCATCCACATACCGCAGAAAACAAGAGGTTTTGAGAATGGCTGACTGTAGTGCTTTTTCTTCAAAGTCCTCCGTAAAACGATTGGCCACCACAGGAGACAGAGGGCTTCCCATGGCAACACCTTCCACTTGTTCAAAATATTGGTCTAAAAATAAGAGGTATGTTGAAGTAAGCATGTTTTTAAATAATGCTACTATATCCTCCTCAAACTTGTTGCTAATGAGCTCCAAAGAGTCTTTCAAGGGTACCTTTGTAAATAAAGACACAACATCAAAACTTACAAAGAGATTCGACGATTGCAATCTAAGAGTTCTCAGGCGACCCATGAAATCTTCAGAGTTTCGAATATGATGGTCACACTTGCCTATGACAGGTCCCAATAGTGGTGTCAGATATATGGCAACAAAATAGGTAGGTGCTCCTATGTTACTTTCAATGAGACAGAGAGGCACCCCATTCTTATGGATCTTGGGTAGGCCAGAGAATCTAGGAGGAACTGCAGCCTGTTGACGCAAACCTTTACCGACTTGCACTGGAATCGAGCTTTTCCTGATGAGTTCCAAAGTCTTTCTCTGTATCCTACCCATCGAATCACTTTTTAATCTGCTGTATGCAGGACCGTCAAGCATTTTGTATATCTAGCTGTTACATCCTGTGCATGAGAGAAGCACAGTAGCATTTCCTTTGTCAGCAGGTAAGATGATGATGCCTTGGTGTTCTCTCAATTCTTGTAGAGTGCCTCTTTCATCTGAGGTGATGTTAAAGTTGGACCTCTTAGTTGAAGCTTGGGCGAAGATGTCATGCCTAATCTCTTCGGCAGCATCCTCAGGAAGTTCTGAAACAGCCTGCTCTGTTCCACTGATCACATCTCAGATGGGAATGGTCCCTGGTGTAGGTGCAAAATTCAGACCCATCTCTAGCACCGAAACTGTAGTATCGTCGAAGTCTTCTCCATGAGATTAAACACAGTACGTCTTCTTGTGTTCAGGCTTTGAGTCAATTTTCAGATGGAGTGATAGTAATAGTCTGGAATTTTCAGATGGAGTGATAGTAATAGTCTGGACACGAAGCACAATTCCTGACACATATAGCACACCCTTTCTCTCACAAGTGCTGCACTCACCCATCATTTTATTCCAATGGCACCTGCAGAATTTATACAATGTTTAAATTTAGCTAACGTCTGGATGGTTTGCTTCTTTGTAGCATCTCAGTAAAAATGCAAGGCTGCTTAACAATCTACCTCTCTTGCGACGTAACTTGTCAAACTCACCTACATTCTTCACTATCTGCTCCCTGTAAAGATACCAGATGTGACTCTTCAAGCTTTCCCAGCAGATATGTTGTAAATAGTCTTCATGGGTGTGCTGACAGATCACGTTGTGCAAATTCCACGATATTTCCTCAGAGCAACTGTCTGACATCTTCAGGTAGTTCATCAATATGCACATTGATGCCCCGTTTCTAGAACACGCATGCAAAGAATGCTAATGTTCCCATCATCATCTTTCTGGAATTGCATCATTAAAAAAGCAACATGTATCCCTACAGCCGATAATCTCATCAACAGGGATGCAGGATTTCAACTGAGCACAGCCTGGAACCCCCCATTGGCTGCTATTAAATCATAATGTGAAAGTCAATAATTTTCAATAACAGACAAGTCATAACATTGGTCTAGTATGGTTTTTGGTGAGTAACATCTGGCCGCACTGTTAGTAAACGCAGCATACAGCGCACAAGCAGAAGAGCCCCTCTGCGATTTTCGGCAGAGGGAGTTTGAATATGGCACCATCTATCTGCAAATCATAGTGCACGTACCTGCACATTCTTTGCATGCATGTTCTAGAAATGGGGCATTGACATGTGGATACCATCAGTCGTACATAGCCACCAGCGAGGTTGAACCACCTAAAGGTGTCAGACAGTTGCTCCGAGGAAATATTGTGGAATTTGCACAATGTGATCTGGTGGCAAACCCATGAAGACTATTTACAACATATTCGCTACTAAAGCTTGAAGAATCACTACGTATATTAATTTTAACCATTAACTTTTTATATTTTTCTGTTCACGCTACTTAACAGTAATGTTGCTATTGGCTGACAAGGTCATGTGTCCTATGCTCTGAATATCCTATGTCATTGGCTGGCGAGATCATGTAACATGAGCTCGGACTGGCTTACAAGTGCACATCGCAATCTCAATTTCAGTGCTTCAGAATTCGAATTTATTCTTTCATAATACGAAAATATGCAGTGTACATATTGCTGCACATCAAAGATCTTTCAGAAACGTGTTTTTTTTCCCCTGATATTCGTTTTCTCAGGTGCCGAGAAATTATATGCCAGTGTACAAAACCATGACCATTTGAAGGATTGATAAGTTTTACAGTTCTGAGGAACAGTATACTGTCACATAAGACAGAGGAAGTGTCTTTTCACCCAGGAGAAAGTGTGTTTTCAACTGAGAAATACAGGAAAAATCCAGGAATTTTTTTTCCTTGTCCGCGTATGCACCCTGAAGTACCGTGAAAAAAAAAATCACACATCTGGTAATGAAAAATACATCAGTGCACAGTCAATATAAATAATTATTTCCTGTTTTTTTAACAGATAGATCAGAATTTTCATATAATTGAATATTATAATAGATAAATATAATTAAATTCATATTCACAATAATTCCGATTGGAAAAAGAATGATACAAAGAAAAAATGAAGCAAATGAAAATGTTCATATGGTGATTAAAATTATATGACATGGGCTAGAAATAAAAAATTACATTTAAACTAATTAACTGAATAAAAATAATGGTTAAAGGCATTTCGATGATGATTTAAAAATGGAAAAACTTTACTGCACCGGACGAGACTCAAACTCACAACCTCCTGTGTATGAAGCTGTTATCCTATACACTATACCATGCAATCAGCCTATGTAATATGACTCTTTTAACATTACTGAGCAAAATTATGACTTTTTTTCATCAGTTACCCACAAACAATGGCCCAGTAGGGTTTATGGCTCCAGGGTGTAATATCTGGGATCCAAACCTACATTACCATATATTAGGTTTCAAAAAGTCGATCCCACCAGTGGGGATCTCTCATTGTCAGCGTGCATCTTATAATATCTTTTCAAAATACTATCCAATCCATATAGCTGCTCTTCAAGGCCCATTTCTATCTCATACTGAGTTATAATGTTATAATCAGACCCCAAGTTTTTAATTTCTGCCCCCTGAACTTTAATTCTCTTTGGGTTCCTTTGCAGCTTGCTCAATGTACTAGTCAAATTATATCAGGGGTGGACTGGAATTCTGACTTACATCCTCTTCAACTACTGCTTCCCTTTCATGTCATTTGAATCTTATAGCTGCAATATTGTTCTTGTTTTGAATAACCTTTCACTTCCTGTATATTGTCCCCAGTACCTCCAGGATTTCAAAGAATGCAATCCAGTTAATAGTGTTAAAACATTTTTTTAAATCTACTTTATTTTTCTTTTTCGTGTCTGGAAATCAAATCATAGTTGTTCAGCCCGGTATTGGGTTATGTTCAGAGCTTCTTTCTAGTCCAAAAATTCTATAAATTTTACAAGTGTGAGTTTGCCTTTTTTCAGTCTGTCTTCTAAGATAAATCATAGTGTCAGTACTGCCTCGCATTTTTCTACATTTACCCGAAACACGCAACATCATAGCTCTCATCTCATCTTCATTTACTTTCTCTTGCCAAGTTTTATTGCTCTGTCAAATTTTTCTCACAGTATCATAGCTCCCATCTCATCTTCATTTACTCACACTTGCCTTTTATAATATCATTCATTTCCTTTGTATAGCCCTTTTACGCAATTCCTTCCACCTTTCATCTTTCCCTTCCTTCCTTAAAACTGGCTTTCTGTCTGAGCTCTCTATATTCATACAGCTACTAATCTTTTCTACAAAGGTGTCTTTAATTTCTCTGTAGGTGGCATATATCTTTCCTTTCGTCATACACAATTCTATAGCCTTGCATTTCAGCTTTAGTCATTCCTGCTTAGTCATTTTGCATTTTCTGTCAATCATTTACAGATGCTTACTTCATTTGCCACATTTTTATATTTTCTTCTTTTGTCAATTCAGTATCTTGTGTGTTACTCAAGGATTTCTACTGGGCCTCATATTTTTGCCTATTTGATCACCTGCTGCTATTATTATTTCCTGTCTCAAAGCTTCTTATTTGTCTTTAGTTGTATTTCTTTCTCCTGTTTTGGCCAATCATTTTACTGATGCTCTCTTTCAAACTGTCAGTAACTTCTAGTTCCTGATGTTTATTCAGATCCAATCTCCTTAATTTCTTTGCTTTATGAAATATTTTTCGGTTTTAACCTGCAGTTCATAACCAATAACTTATGGTCATAGTTCTCATCTGCTCATGGATATGTTTTGTGGTTTGAAGTCTGTTCTCTGTCTTACCATTGTAGAATTAGTTCAAATCTTTCTGCTGTCTCCAGGCCTCTTCCTTATATACAGTCTTCTTTCATGATTCTCAAACCAAGAGTTTGGTGACTGAGTTATGCTCTGTACAAAATTCTACCAGGCAGCTTATCCATTCATCCCTTTCCCTCAGTTCATGTTCTCCACTATTTTACCTTCTCTTCTTTATGCTACTGTTGAATTCCAGTCATCCTTCACAATTTAATTTTCACCTCCCTAAAACTATTTCAATAATTTCCTTTATCTCATTATATATTGTTTCAGTCTCTTCACCATCTGTGAAGCTAGCAGAAATATAATCTTGTACAACTGTGCTGGTTTTGGGTTTGAATCTATCTTGGCTACGATAATTCATTCATCATGCTGTTCATAGTAGTTTACCTGAATTCCTATTCTCTTATACACTATGAGGCATACTCCTGCATTCCCCCTATTTGAGTCTGTGTTGTTAACCTCGTGCTTACCTGACCAGACGTCCTACTATTACTACTAATGCACTTTGCTAATTCCCACTATAACTAATTTTAACATATCCATTTCCCTTTCTAAATTCTCTGAATCCCTACCCAATTAACTGGTCTAATATTCCATGCTCTGATCTGTCAAAGATCAGTTTTATTTTTCCTTTCATCAAAGCAAAATTCAATTGAGAGGGAATTTCTGGCCAGAGTTTACCTTCAGCAGGTGATATGTATAGTATTGCTGATAGGTGTATATAAAAGTATGAGTGATACACTTCGTACCTTTCTGAACTAATAGTTCTTTCCTTGGAGAAGAGACAAGGTTAAGTTGTTGAAGGCTAAAAGAAGGCAAATCGCTCATACCCAACAGTGAGGGGGATCCATCTTTAGTGAGGTCCTGCCCTTCCTTTTGGCCTTCCCAGCCTACACCTCTCTCCTCCCCAAGGAAGGAACTATAAGTCGCAAAAGTTAGGAAGTGTACCTCATTTTATGTAAAAGTAGACTTTCCCAGCATATACTGCTGACGAAATCTCCTCGAACTTCCCGTCAGGTGCCTACGTTGAAATTCCATGACTTTCTAATGAGTGTCACTCAACATCATCTTCTGGCAAAGTGTCGAGATCACACAGGCATCTCACATACACTGAAGTGCAGAAGAAACAGGTACAGGCATGTGTATTCAAATACAGAGATACATAAACAGGTATCATATGGCACTGCAATCAGCAATGCCTATATAAGGCAACAAATGTCTGGCACAGTTGTTAGATCTGTTACTGCTGCTGCAATGGCATGTTATCAAGATATAAGTGACTTGGAACGTGGTGTTATGGTCGGTGCACGAGCGATGGGACATTGCATCTCTGAGGTAGTGATGAAGTGGGCATATTCCCATATGACCATTTCATGAGTGTACCCTGAATGTCTGGTGCATTAACATGGGGCTGGAGAGGGCACTGATGGAAGTGGCCATGGGTTACATTTCAGTGGTGCCGGTTGGGTCTGTCAGTAGATCGGGTTTCCCTAAGCATGGCCTGCACCTCAACAGGTTTAGGAAGGGGAGACTGGCAAAGCTTATAGGTGACAGTGTGTGGTGGTGGCAGGATCACTCATGGAAAAATTTCTGTAGAGTTGTCGTTAGAGCTGCATCTTTTTTAGATTGAAGTCAGCTGATAGGTATACCTGCTTAAAGAAAGTCCCTCTAACTAAGGGCTCACCTTCAGAGGACGTCATTTTTCCAAGTAGAGAGGGAATTAGCATATTTCATCAAAATATAAGAGGTATTAGAAATAAAGTTAGTGGACTGCTTATAGATGTTGACTCTGAAATTCTTGGTATATCAGAGCACCACTTAAATAATTTGACAATTCAGAGGCTTCCTTTACCAGGATACAGATTGGCTGGCTGTTTTTCAAGGAGTTCCTTGTGGGGTAAGGGAGTGGCTATGTATGTAAAACACAGTATTCCGTTTGAGTCCATAGATAAACCACAGCACTGCACTGAACAGATATTTAAATGTTGTGCAGAGGCAGTTGAATTTAGTGAAACCAAACTTCTAATTGTTGTTATTTATAGGTCCCCTAACTCTGACTTCAGAGCATTTCTGCTCAAGCTAGAGAGGGTTCTTGATTCACTTTGTAGGAAGTACCAGAAATTAGTTATACGTGGTGACTTCAATATAAATTGTGTATATGATGGTGCAAGAAAAAGGATGTTGATAGTTCTGCTAAATTCATATGAACTGGTGCAAACTGTGTTTTTCCAACTAGTGTGCAGGGGAACAGTAGCACAGCCATAGACAATATTTTTATTCATTCTTCATACTAGATGGGCATTTAGTTAGTAAAAGGGTGAATGGCCTTTCAGACCATGATGCATAAAGTTTAACACTAAAAGGCTTTTGTACTTGAACAAATGTCACAAATAATTGTAAACAATGTGGGAAAGTTAATCAAAGAGCAATAGAGAATTTTTTAAACCTTGTAAAGTGGCAGGATGTTCATAGTGCCGATAACATAGATGATAAATATAATGCTTTCCTTAACAGATTTCTCATGCTCTTTGAGAGTTGCTTTCCATTAGAAAGTTCTAAAGGGGGGTACTAGCAGTAATAGGCAGCCCAGGTGGCTGGCTAGTGGGATAAGGATATTATGTTGAACAGAGTGGGAATTATATAAAAATGTTAGTAGCAGTCACAATCGGGCTACAGTAGCCCATTACAAACAGTACTGTAAGGTGCTTAAAAATGTTATTAGGAAGGCAAAGAGTAAGTGGTATGCAAATAGAGTAGCTAATTCACAGGATAAAATTAAAACCATATGGTCACTTGTGAAGGAAGTGTCTGGTTAGCAGCACAACGTCGACAATATAAAGTCAGTTTGTAGTAAAAATATTTCTATCATTGATAAATCAGACATATGTACAGTATTTAACAATCATTTTCTGAGCATTGCTGGTGAATTAAATAAAAATTTAGTTTCTACAGGGGATCATGTAACTTTCTTGGCAAATGCCTTTCCAAGATTGATGTCTGAATTACTCCTCTGTGATACAGACAAGGGGGAGATTGAGTCAGTAATTAAATCACTGAAGACTAGTGACTCTCATGGATATGATGGAGTGCCAAACAGAATATTAAAGTACTGTGCTGCACATGTTAGCCCTGTATTTAGGCATATTTGTAATTTTTCCTTTAGGAATGGTCAGTTTCCTGAATGATTAAAGTACTCAGTAGTAAAGCTATTTTATAAAAATTGAGAAAGGAATAATGTAGACAATTTTAGACCTATTTCTATGCCACCAGTGTTTGCTCAAGTTATTGAAAAGGCTGTGTATGTGAGGATAATTGATCATTTTATATCACATGATTTGCTATCAAATGTACAGTTCGGCTTTAGAAGTCATTTAACAACTGAAAATGCTATATTCTCTTTCCTCTGTGAGGTACTGGATGGGTTAAACAAAAGGTTTCGAATGCTAGGTATATTTTTTGATTTAACTAAGGTGTTTGATTGTGTTGATCACAAAACATTGCTCCAGAAGTTGGACCATTACAGAATACAGGGAGTAGCTCACAATTGGTTCACCTATTACTTTAGCAACAGACAGCAAAAGGTCATTATTCACAATGTTGAGAATGGCTGTGATGTGGCGTCTGAATGGGGCACAGTCAAGCAGCTGCCCTTGGGATCAGTGTTGGGGCCACTCCTGTTCCTTATTTATATACATGACATGCCCTCTAGTATTATGTGTAACTCTAAAATATTTCTGTATGCTGACAACATTAGTTTGGTAGTAAGGGATGTTGTGTGCAACATTGGACCAGTTTCAAATAGTGCAATTCATGACCTAAGTTCATGGCTTGTAGAAAATAAACTAACTGTAAATCACAGTAAGACTAAGTTTTTATAGTTTCTAACACACAATTCAACAAAACCTGACGTTTTAATTTCACAGAATGGCATATGATTAGTGAAACTGAACAGTTCAAATTTCAAGGTCTTCGGATAGATAGTATACATAGTAAACTGTTTTGGAAACCTCACTTTCAGGATCTTGTTCAAAGACTTAATACTGCCATTTTTACTATTCGAACGGTATCTGAAGTGAGTGATCGTTTGACACGAAAATTAGTCTACTTTGCTTATTTTCATTCACTTATGTCATATAGTATTATATTTTGGGTAACTCTTCCCGTTCTAAAAGGATAATTTTGGCTCAGAAACTGGCAGTTTGAGCAGTAAGTGGTGTAAGTTCACAAACCTCTTGTCAACCCCTCTTCATGATTCTCGGTATTTTGACATTGGCCTTTCAAAATATATATTCGTTACAGTCATTTCTAGTTAACAATATTAGCTTATACCCAAGAATAAGCAGTTTTCACTCAGTTAATACTCGTCAGAAATCAAACCTGCATTTGGATCGGACTTCCTTACTCTTGTACAGAAAGGTGTGCAGTATACTGCTGCATCCATTTTCAATAAGCTACCACTCGAATTAAAAAATCTTAGCAGTAATCCACATGCTTTCAGATCAAAATTGAAGAGTTTCCTCATGGGTCACTCCTTTGGTTCTGTTGAGGAGTTCCTTGAAAAAAAAATTCTTGTTGTATTGTTGATTGCATTTACTTAAACTTATGGATTTACTTTTTTTGGGTTCATAAACATTTTATTTTTATCTGTTATTACTTTTATGTTGTAATTTCATGTAGTGACATGTTCCATGACCTTGGAGATTTGCTCTTCAATTTGGTCCTATGGAACTTGATGTGTAAATAAAATAAATAAATAAATAAAAATCAGGACTCTGGTAAAACATCAAATTTCCAATATCACTGTTGTCAGAAAAAGGATACTGCAAGAACAGAATCAACAATGACTGAAGAGAATTGTTCAACATCACAGATGTGCAACCCTTCTGCAAAGTGCTGCAGATTTCAATGCTGGGCCATGAACAAGTGTCAGCACATGAACCATTCAACGAAACATCATCGATGTGGGCTTTCGGAGCCGAATGCCCACTCATGTACCCTTGATGACTGCACAACACAAAGCTTAATGCCTCATCTGGGCCTGTCAACACCGACTTTGGACTGTTGATGGCTGGAAACATGTTGCCTGGTCAGATGAGTCTCATTTCAAATTGTATTGAGTGGATGAGCATGTATGGGTATGGAGACAACCTCATGAATCCATGGACCATGCATCTCAGCAGGAACTGTTCAAGCTGGTGGAGGCTCTGTAATGGTGTGGGGTATCTGCAGTTGGAGTGATATGGCTCTGAGCACTATGGGACTTAACTTCTAAGGTCATCAGACCCCTAGAACTTAGAACTACTTAAACCTTACTACACTAACGACATCACACACATCCATGCCCAAGATAGGATTTGAACCTGTGACTGTAGCGGTCGCCTGGTTCCAGACTGTAGTGCCTAGAACCGCTTGGCCACCCCAGCCAAGACCCATGATATGTCTAGATACGACTCTAACAGGTGACACATACATAAACATCCTGTCTGATCACTTGCATCCATTCATGTCCATTATGCATTCTTATGGACTTGGGCAATTCCAACAGGACAATGCAACACCCCACACATCCAGAATTGCTACAGAGTGGCTCCAGGAACACTCTTCTGAGTTTAAACACTTCCACTGGCCACCAAAATCCCCAGACATGAACATTATTGAGCATGTCTGGGATGCTTTGCAATGTGCTGTTCAGACTCTTACAGATTTATGGAAAGCCCTGCACAAGTCACAGTGTCAATTGCCTCCAGCACTACTTCAGACATTAGTTCAGTCCATGCTACATTGTGTTGTGGCACTTCTGCGTGCTTCCGTGGACTGTGCAAAATATTAGGCAGGTGTACCAGTTTCTTTGGCTCTTCAGTGTATATACCTCATCAGCGATCATCTCTCTCCATTCCTTCCCTCATATGGGGCTCAGCATCTCATGGTGGAGAGCGGGCCATGGCTCAACTCTCTGCACATCCATTCTCATCCAGGACACGTGAAGCACCAACTGCTGGGTGCAGTCTCAGCATATAGCTGCAACTGCAGGATTCCATGCCAAACTTAACCTACATCCCTGTTGACAAGATTGCTGTGGATGCTATCTCAGTCAATTCTTTAATAATGCTCTAGTTCTTTTGTTTTGTAAAATTCAATAAAATTCAAACTTACAGCCTTTTTTGAGGCTGTGTTCTGCCACTGCTGAACTATCTTTATGCCCCATATATATCTATGTAATGTATTCCACACAGTGTTGTGAGGTACAACAAAGCTTTTGCCTGATGTTCTGGAGGCCACACTCACAAGAGATACACATATGAGGTATTTGAAGTTTTTGCTTGTCCTTTACTAAGCCATGCATTTCTTCTCTTTCTTCTTCTTTTTCTTCTACTTCTTCTCCTTCTCCTTCTCCTCCTTCTCCTTCTCCTTCTCCTTCTCCTTCCCCTTCTCCTTCTCCTTCTCCTTCTCCCCCCTCTCTCTCTCTCTCTTTTTTGTCAGAAGATGGCTTTGATGTTGTTGTTTCACAGAATTCTTGCAGCTCTGGCTGAAGGAGGCCCAATGTAGGGGACGAAGGTGAGTTTCTCTTTCTCGTCCTCTTCTTTTGTTGTCTGAGACATATGTATCACTCGTTTTCTTCAATACACATCTAATCTGCACTTCACTTTACCCGTTTTGATAAAACATGTCCTTGGGGTGTTGCAGCTCAGCTGTGAGACTGTCTTTGTCACAAATGGCACATGTCCTATGAACTAGTGTTGTTAGAAGAGTGTACCGCTGTCCCGAACAATGACAGCTCATTGCATTTAGGTATAGATCTGTGTTGGTCTTCTTTTTGTAGACTGCATGTCCTACCCTATTATCCGCCTTTCTTTTTGTTAAAATGTCTATATTTGGAAGATAACCATTCTGTTCCAGCTCCATCATGAACTGTAGGTTTTGATGGTTACTGTTTAGGTGGCCTAGGAACTGATCCAGAGTCTCACTGCCATGTTTGCACACAACAAAGCTGTCATCCACATAATGGAAGGAGTCTCTAGGTTCGATCCATGCAGTTTTTAGTGCTGTCTCCTCAGAGTTCTCTGTATAGAGATTGTCAATCCTAGGGCCCAGTTGGGAGCCCAGGGCTGCTCCAACAATTTGTTCATAGAGCTCCCCACCATATTTGAAGTAGGTTGTGGTGAGTACATGCTCAGATAGCTCCACTGTTTTGGGCTAAAAATTATGTGCTAATATACCATGGTATCTTGAACTGGTGCTTTAGTGAAGAGATGTTATGTTGAAGCTCACAAGCAAGTCTTCCTTTTGCAGGGCATCCCTTTCACTGTGGTCACAAATTCAGCCTAGAGGCTAGATACTTGGTCACTCCATACATGGGTGCACTAATGTTGTTGACTACTGGCTACAGTGATAAACCTTCTTTATGAATGACAGCTGTCTGTTCAAGCATGATGGTGCTGAAGCCTTTGGATAGAGTCGTTTCATATCTTCTTTTGTTAGAGCAGACTGGTCAACCAGAGCCACTGTTTTTTCTTTTCTTTGATGTTAGGGCCTACTTCAGCTTCTTGTAGGCCACAACCTGTATCAGAGTGCTCATTTCCTGGTGGTATAGAATTCTCTCTTTTCGTTTGTCAGCAGATAGTACTATGATGTTCTCATCTTCTGTTAGCAACCTTAATGCTTTCTGTTGTGCTGTTGTTTGGTTTCAGCAGTCAAGATTTGCCAATGATCCTGCATGTTTTCTGCCTAATTTTCTCTGCCTTTTCCACCTACAGATTGTGGATTGTTTCTTTGTCACTGCTAATAAAGTCCTGTTTCAGAATAGTGTTTAGAACAGGAGAAAATCAAGCCTTTTGGATAGGGCAGGATTTAGCAGCACCTAGTTCTTTTATCATCAGGTTAACACCTGTTCTGGCATCATTGACACCCTGCGTCTTCATCTGAACACCCATCAGCACCTCGAATTGTCCATGTTGTCTGGTGCTGGTGCACCACCTTTGTATTTTGCTGATGGTATATGAGCTACAAACTGCCCATCCCCAGGATCATGTTTATAATGTATCAGCAGTGTGTAGGTCGCATGTGACTACAGTCCATGCATTGTTGTCCAGTTCTCTTGTGGTGAAGCGAATGGATTCCCTCACTATGTCCTGGCTAACTCATCATAGTATTAGATGTGTTGACTTGAATTTTGCTAGATGACATAGTTTCACAAAGTGTAGTAGGATGTGATAAGTAAATTTGCCTTCCTGATATGTTCTTTCTGCATCTGTTTGAAACTAAAGAGCATTTCCTGCCTTTATAGGTGCTTTACACACTCTAAGAAAAAAAACTAGATGCACCTTCAAGGGATTACCTGAATGGAATGGAAATTAGTAGATGTGATGTACATGTACAGAAAAATAAATGATTACAATTTGAGAAAAACTAGTTGATTTATTCACGACAAAGAGCTTCACAAATTGAGCAAGTCAGAATGCATATGTCTATTTGTGGCCTTTATGCAAGTATTGATTCAGTTAGGCATTGATTGATAAAGGTGCTGAATGTCCTCCTGATAGACATCTTGCCAAATTCTGTCCATATGGCATGTTAAATCATCAAAATCCCGAGGTCTTGGAGGGCTGTGCTGTGCTGTAAGGATGCTGCAGGTGACTATCAGAGGGGTCCTGCTATGTAAAGAAATGGCACCCCAGACCATCACTCCTGGTTGTTGACCCATATGATGGACAACAGTAAGGTTGGTTTTCCATTGCAATCTGGGGCTTATCCAGACAATTCTTTGGTCTGGAGTCTCATTTACTGCAGTAGAACTGTCTTCAGTGATAAGTTCTACTTCAAACTGAGCCACAAAGATCAGCAAAGACAAGTCAGAAGAAACACGGATAGCGATGGGCCACCAACCTGACTTTTGCCCACCATATGGCCCGACAGCCAAGAGTTGGTAGCTACTTCATTTGCCACCTTAACCAATGAAAAATCATACCTACTCAACATAAGTTTCTGTTTGTTTTCTCTACAGTTTTATTGTTTCAGTTGTTTCTCTTACAAAATTTCCATTGCGTCTTCTCACATCCTCTGAAGACATGTGTATTAGTAGCTGCCTTATTCCATTTGAGATTTTCTTTTCTTTGTATCTACAACATCTTTTGCTCTTTGCATAAGCACCTTTGTTAAATAATTCTCTCTCTTCCTATGTCCGTATAATCTATATTTTCTAAGATGTGGAATGTGTTGCTTAATTGAATCTGGTGTAGCCATCTATTCTTAAATTGGCACAGTCTTTTTTTTCCCATTCAAATCCTGAGAAGCACTTCACTTAGGCTCTATAGCATCAATGTTAAAAAAAAATTCTTGTGTAAAATGTGCATTCTGTATTTCAGTTACACACACACACACACACACACACACACACACACACACACACACACACACACACACACATCTGCACACACACGGAGGGGGGGGGGGGGGGGAAGAGAGAGAAAGATAGAGAGAGACAGAGAGAAAGAGAGAGAGCAAGCAGTTGGAGTTGGAGGGTTGTTTTGGAAGGAAGGTGAAGAACAGGGAGAAGAAAGGATAGAAGAAGAAAAGGGAAGTGTCTCTCGAGTGGCCCACCCAGTTATAAGCAGGTGTAGCTGCATGTCGAGTGCATGGGTAGAAAGGAAGAATTGGTGAGGGGAGGGGGGGGGGACTACTTAATGATCTACACTTCTTCTGTATGTTTAGTGGTTGTCTTTAACTTAAAATTGTTTGTATTCCACACAGGATTTTTGATTATGATATTGATATTAAATGTTTGGGAAACATGGAGGCATTTGATAATTAAATGCAGTGAAAAGAAAATTTTTTGTAACAAAAATGTAGAGTAATATTAAAAAGTTGGTGAATTTAGTTCAGTGCCTAAGTTATGAATTGAATCTCAGTGCTTAATGTCACAATGTGCTTTTTTTTTTCAGAGTCTAATGAACATGATACAGAAGTTGTAACAGACTCATTCAAGACTGCTCTTCAGAGCCTTCAGAAATACACAAATTACAGCATTTCTGTACTAGCCTTTACCAACAGTGGAGATGGAGTGAAAAGTCCACCAGTTTACTGTCGCACAGAAGAAGATGGTAAGTCAAAACTTTAGTAACAGTTTTTGCACATTATTCAATACATGCAGAGTTGAACAGAATACTACAGTATGCAGCTGGATATTTCACAGGAAAAGGTGCAAAGAGATGAAAGAACAGGGAATTCACCATTTCTAGCTACTAATTCACTGTCTGATTTTATTGTGTAATGTCAGCTGTTTTTTCATGGTGTATGTCAAACTAATTTTTAGTGTAAACATAATCAGTGTATCTTATAAATCGGAATAGTGTAAAATTTGAGAAACTGGCCATTAACTGAGTGTTGGTCTATTTTATTTAGCCAAAATGTAATTTAGAGAAAAGAGTCCAAAGAAACATTTCTTGATAGTTTAGTGGAAATATACAGGGTGTATCATAATCAATGGCATAAACACATAAGTTAAATGTGTATAATAGTAGAAGCAACAAAAACTGTAAATAAGATTTGTGAGACAATTGTGACTTTATGGTTACCAGCTACCACTGAGTTGATTTGCATAAGTCGTCCTGATTGGGAAGAGGTAACAATACCATACATCGTTGCGAAAAGTTATTACAGATACTTTGGAAGAAATGGATCTGTTTTGAATGAACACAACAGTTAGATGACTGTACATGTAGTAAAAGGTGTTCATAGTGTTTTCCTTGTACCTGGATGCAGGACTGTACCCTTCACCACAAAGAGCTTTCAATCCTTTTTCAAACACACCTGGATCATTTTGAAATTCTTGACAAACATTGGCAAGTCTCTGCTCCAGTTCTTCAACCGTGTCAACCAGAGTTGCATACACTTCACCTTTAAAGTGGTCCCTAACACAGAAATTTGTGGTGTTAAAACTACAGTACAGGTCCTCCTCATTCAGTATTTCTTTGTCCATATTGGCATGTTAGATGTATTCTCAATGTACCAGCGAAATGTGCCGGTATCCCATCATGCGTGCATGTAGCACATCCTTTTGCATTGCTCTGAGGGAACATTCTCAAGCAATCGTGCAAGATGATGCCACAGAAACTGGAGGTAATATCATCCATTACATTTGTTTCACAACATGTATGGCACAATAAGAAGATCACCTAGTACCCCTGACCACACATTCAGTAAGAAATGTCACTGATGTGGAGACTCATGCACAGTTTGTAAGGTGGAGTCAAGACGACTCCAAATGTTAGAATTGTGCTAATCAAACACACTATCACAAGAGAACCCTACTTCATTTATAAACAAAAATATATTGTCTACACCTTGTTGTTGCATGCACTGTCAAACAAAATATTAGTCAAGAACCAAAGTCCACCTCACTAAGACACTGAACTCATTGGAGATGTTACAGGTGCAATGCAATGCATTATTCTCCAAACACTACTGTGGTTCATTCCAGTAATTTGTGTGTCAAATCTCCGTGTAGAGATTCCTGGAGAGTGTTCAATTGTTTCCAGCACAACAGCTTTAAGCACAGGTGTAATTTGTGCAGTTCCCGCTCGTGCAGCATGTGCAAAGCTCCCAGTTTATCAAAAGTGTTGGTGCACCCTTGTAAACGTTTGTTTCTCAGGGTGCCTTGAGGCGGGGTGCGCTTCTTGGTACAAGCATGCAGCCTTCCATGCATTGCT
Source organism: Schistocerca piceifrons (assembly GCF_021461385.2). Taxonomy (NCBI): domain Eukaryota; kingdom Metazoa; phylum Arthropoda; class Insecta; order Orthoptera; family Acrididae; genus Schistocerca; species Schistocerca piceifrons. Next base: position 62,248,600 of record NC_060142.1, read on the forward strand.
GTTAGTCCTACCATATATGAAATGCATATCCGTGTACTCCCCATTACTCTTATATTCCATGTTACCAAAATCATTTACAGCACAACTGACACTTTGCAAACATCTGACATGAGTGGCATTCTGCCTGTGTGTCCATTCTGTTTACAAATCCACATGTTGAAAAAGTAAACAAAGATCACATGGACAAGCATGCCGTGTTTACACAGAATCATGCCAGCAGTGGCTGCTAACCACAAAGTTGTAATTACTTGGCAAGCAGTTCATTTGCAGTCTATGCCTACTGAGACTTATTTGCTTCTAGTATTGTGTATTTTCAACTGTTTGTGTTTATGCCATCAGTTATGATATACCCTGTACATACATGAAAGAAAAATTAATATCAGTCATGGCACAGTGTATTCAGCCAGCAGCATGTAGCAGTACTTATTGGACCACTGCCCTCATTAGATGGGTTGCCGTATGTCTTCAGGGCAATTTATGGTACTCCCGTTGGGCCGAATCTACTCTGAAAACAGACAGTTCCACAAAAACAACAAGACATTTCTTGCTATATGGATCATGGTACACATTGTAACAGCCCAGTTGTAACAGTTCAAGTCAGCATGAATTTGCTAAGTTCTGTGGTTTCCCCCACCAACATCACACAAATGGTTACCACCCCACTAATATGGGATGGTAGAGTGCTGGCACAGGACGCTAAAACTGATTCTTGTATTTGATGATACAACCTGGATGGCAGCACTGCCATTAGTGTTACTTGCCTCTGCTACACCACAGTCAAGCAGGATATCAGCACATCATTAGCTGAGATTTGCTGTAGGTACCGAACCGCACAATAACTCTAGGTTCGGTGTGGGGCAGCAGTGGGGTGAGTGGACTGCTGTAGCCTGTTGTGGGGTTTTGTACCACTGAGGGCTACGGCAGGGTCAAAGCTTCTCCATCGTTTCTAGGTCCCCATTTCAATACATACATACAAATTGAATTTACATTTACAAACGGACACAGTTCCAAAGACAGACCAGATAATTGTGCGTTATAACAGTGACATTGCCTTCATCAGCTTTAACAGCTATTGCTGTACTATCTTTCAATTTTTGACTAATATAACGGGCTGTTTTTCTCTTTAAATATGACATTCTCATGGTATTTCATTTTCCTCAAGTGCGTTTTTCAGAGGTAAGTTGGTTTTGTGAGTCACTGCTACATATTTTTTGGAGTCTTTTATTCCCAAATGTTTCAGTTTTGATAATGTCACTAATAAGGTGCTCCATTGTTTGTTAGTCTAAGTTGCACCCAATATTGTGACTGAAGATTCAGTTTTTTGTCAAAAACATCAGTGAAATCAAGAAGGATCCCCCACATTGTTTCCAAAGACAGATCAAAGAAGCAATGAAGAACTGCAATTTCCTCATCACATTTCAAGCAACTAAAGGCATAATCGTGATGAGTCCACTAGACCTGTTTTAAGAGCTGAACCCGAAGTACATACGTAAGGTGTCCAAATCAGACCTGAAGTAAATTCTAAGAAAAGGCACAGCTTTACAACTAAATAAGAAACTTTTCACATCCTAAAAATGGAATACCAAAACATCAAATGCATCAAGAACAACCAAGAATTCAATCAGGCACTCAAGTAGTTGAGGTACACAGAGAATCTAGATTAGCACCTTTTGATACGTTTAATCTGTCTGACAATGCCCCAATAAAGCCAATATTGGATATCAGTAACAAAAATTTAAATAAATTTATGTCAATACCAGCCATAGAAATTAGGAGCTTACGGACCTCCTCGAATTTGTGTTGAAACATAATTATTTTCAGTGAACAAGAAATTTTATGAATAGCCAGATGGGTTAGCCATGGGATCAAGTCTCTCTGGCATGTTAGCTGAAATTAATATTGATAATTTAGAAAACCAATGCTTCCTTAATATCATGGATTAGTTAGTAAAATAATTTACTATTGCAGATATGTAGATGACATATCATACTTTTCCAGGACAATAAAACTGAAGTAGAACAATAATGTAACCTTTTCAACCATTTCCATCCCAACATCCAGTACACCAGATAATATATTAGATTTTACCTCAGCTCAGTACAGCCGATAGATACACATAAAACAGAACTGAAAATTTACATTCCTAGCTTTCGGAACTTTGTTCCTTCATCAGGGAGGAGAGAGGGGAAAAAAAGGGAAGAAGGGAAAGTGGATTCAGTTACTCACAACCCAGGTTATGAAGCAACAGGGAAAGGTAAACAGGGAGGGTAGCAAGGATGGAGGCATGGTTGACAACCCTCCCTGTTTACCTTTCCCTGTTGCTTCATAACCTGGGTTGTGAGTAACTGAATCCACTTTCCCTTCTTCCCTTTTTTTCCCCTCTCTCCTCCCTGATGAAGGAACAAAGTTCCGAAAGCTAGGAATGTAAATTTTCAGTTCTGTTTTATGTGTATCTATCGGCTGTACTGAGCTGAGGTAAGTACTGGCCAGCCCCTCTATCTCTTTGTTAGTATTTGTTTCACATCTTATATGAGATTTTCCATTAATCATTTAGATCAAATATATTAGATTTCTTAGACCTAACTTTTTGCCTAAAAGAAAAAAAAAACAACACCCACACACCTTCATAATACACAGAAAGAGTGTAACAACAGCCCCTCCTCTCCCACCAGCAGCCTGCAGAAGTATGATTAATAGGGCAGTGAACATCCCATCCCCAGTCTTTATGATAAAATTGTTTTGATCAAACAAATAGTTACTAATAATGGATAGTCAGCATCAGCAATTGTTCACATCTTTAATAACAGGAAAAAGAAATAAACCAGAAATGAAACAACACACTGGTTTCCAGCAGACACTAAGCTTCAAAATATTTCACTATTCTGTTGACTGAATTAGCTTCTTATTGACAGTCAGTTCAGAAGGTACAAGTACGGCATTAAAATGATCAATTACACAAATAACAACATAAAACATGTCCTTCCTCACAATTTTAACAAGGTGGACAAACATAAGCAATCAGGTATTTACAAGATCACATGCTCAGACTGCCCCAGTTTATAGCCAGAGAGGACAGGCAGATAATTTTCCATATGATATAATGAACACGTCAGCTCTATGATGTCACCTCACCTTTATGATGCCGAACACAGCCTTTTAAACATGAATAAATATTTCACAAACTGTACTAACAACCTTCAAGCACAAACTCAATATACTACAAGCACTTGAAATACACAAATCGACTTCCAAGCCTGCTTGGATGTTAAACAATCAGACAGATAGTGAATACAACAGATTTCCTTTAGCATTCAGCAATGAGTGTCTCATAATACAACAGCCTCACAAGAAGCAATGTACACAATTTCCTTATCCCTGTACCAAATTTAAATACACCCTATTATTTCAATCTCAATCCATCTGTCCTGGTATCTCGCCCCCCTCTCTCTCTCTCCCCCCCCCCCCCCCCAAATCTCTCTCTCTCTCTCTCTCTCTCTCTCTCTCTCTCTCTCTCTCCACCCTCTCCCTCCCTCCCTCCTTCACTCCTTCCCTCCCTCCCTCTTCACCCTGTTTCCCTCCCTCCCACTAATTCCCCGATCATATTCACGTATTCAGTGTTCAGTGTCACTTAGTTATATAATTTGTATGCATAACTAAAGTAATGTGAAGACTTTACAGTCTTAACAAGAGTTATTCTGTATGTTAATAAGCATATCAATAATCTTGTGGGGAATATGTTACAGTAATTTATTTCTCTCATTTCTCTAGCGTTTTTTTCAGACATTTATTTGACCGCAGTACAGTAACAAAGCCATAGTGACAGTAAATTACAGGAAGTTTACATGACTAATTTTGGTGAAGTTCAGTCACTTTGGTTCAGTAGTCAAGCAATAGTTGCCGTAAACTTTCTGTAATTTACTGTAACTATGGCTTGACTACCGTACTGAAGTCAAATAAATCTGAAAAAAACTTATGTTTAGTCACATTCCTTAAGACAATCATGTCTAATTATGTAATCTCTAGCATTTCTCACCTGAGATAGTTTACTCATTAGATCTAACAACTAGACATCCTGTTAATGCTAGGTGAAAGACTGGAGTAGATGTGACATTCATTATATCTATACAGTTATTGAACATGAAGCTGTAGCTCTGAAATGTGTTGGACAGTAACTAGAAAATAAAAATATTGTGACTGAAGACAGAATGCTATTAATTAATATATCCCCAACCTAGAAGTTACAGTCATGGACAACCTATGACTTAATGTCTATTAATAACATTAAAACACTCCCACCATTAAATTCACATAGCACTTTTGAGTGTTTTTTTCTGTAGTTATAAACCAAATTAACATACCTTCATTTGACATTTTTGTCTGAAAATAACTTTTATTGCTATCTTATCAAAAGGTTTACATGTGTTTCATGAAACAACAAATTATAAAATTTTTAAATGATAAGGAGAAATGTGTTTGTTTTATTGGCAGTTCCATCTGCACCAGCTGATATTAAGGCAGTGGTGAGCTCATCAAATAAGATCCTTGTCTCATGGTTGCCTCCACAGCGACGCAATGGAAAACTTACTGGCTACACATTTTACATGGGGATTATAGAAGATGGCAAAGAGGTAGGGAATTGAAAACAAAGATATCTATGGACTACAGTAAAAACTTTACAAAAGTAATTTGGATAAAAATTCATCATTTCTTGCATAGTATGAAAATTTCAATAATTTTGCATAAAAAGCTACCAAATTTTATGTTAGTAACTGACATGAAGATGTCTCTGATATGCATAAAAATATCAGTGTAAATGTGAAAATAATTGTGCCATTACTAGAAAATATCTTTTATTTATAACTTTAAGATGTAAATCATATTTCATTCTACATGAACGCATGATGTGATTCAAAATTATATAACATTCATGAGCTGATTGTTTAAGAAATAAGACAAAATGCAGAGTAACAATCTGCTCTAACATTAGTGACATTGGCAGATGTTCACAGTCGATAGGACCATGTTTTGCTGTAAGACAACCATATTTGCTGTTGCTTTTTAAAGTCTTTAGTCTGTAAACATAGACTAATTTATCCAGTTTTTTACTTTATTTATTTATTTGCTGTACATGGTAACTAAAAGCTGTATTAAGAGACCAGTTTAAATTACAGTGGATGTCTGTACTAGCAACAGACAGTTACTAAAAAATTAATGTCGGGAGAGGGGCCGATCACCGAAAGAGACAGTAAGTTGCAAATTATAGGGATAGATTACTTTTTTGTGTGTACAGAAAACAAATATTCCTTGTGAACTATCAAAAATTGCTGAAAAACTCTTCAGGTATGCATATTGTTTCTTACATACTCCATCCAACATTGGTTTGTGTTTAATTCCATAAAATCATGCTGGTATTTCTCTAGTTATTATCCACATCTTTCTGTAAGTGATCATTCCACTTGTTTATCTACCTTTCTAAAGGTTTCTGAACTTAGTTGAGTGATGCTACGTTTATGTATTCCAGCCTTATCAGTAATTCATATACTATTTTTATTTTTCATGTATTTATTTATTACCCAAGACAGGATGCGTGGGTGCTTTGTAATCAGCCTCTTTTGTTTGCTTCATGCATTGCCTTTTTGATACCCAAACACATTTCGTTCAACATTTCTCCACCTACAGGCATTTGCTTTGTTTTACAGCTGTTGTACAAAGATTTCTGTTTGTTTAAAAGTTCCTTTATAGTGGCCACATGCAATGGAGGATCCCTCCCTTCATGAATTGTCGTACTAGGTACATATCAAGATAGTGGTTAGTAACTACTTTTCTAGAACTGACTCACAGTTCCACTACATGGTCCTGCCAGAGCTAAAGGTTTCAACTTCCTCATTGAGTTGCTCCTAGTGTCTTTATCCAGTTTACTGAATATATACAGCCAGGGTTGCCACAGGTTCTGGAAATCAGGGAATAACGGAATTTCAAATGTGTTAGGGAAATAGCAGGGAAATTTGGAAAAAAACTCTGGAAAAATCTTATTTTTGTCTCAGTAGATGAAATAGTTTTTTTACTGAGGTGTCACGCATCATCACTGGCTGCTTCCCTACTCCTTCATTACTACTGCTTCTCCCCTTCATACCACTCGCCTCAGCTTGCATTCAGTTCTGCCACCACTTCTTGCCACTAGCCTAGCGGCGGCTGATGAGAGGCAGAGAGGCATGAGAAGTGGTTTGTTTGAATTTGATTCTCAGAGACTGTAAATGCAGTCTCTGGAGATGGTGGTGGTGTGTGCATGAGTTGTCTGAGTGATTGTGTGAATGTGTGTGTGCTCTCGTTTTCTGACTAGAGCTATGGCTGAAAATTTGGTTGTGAAAGTGTGATTGTCTTTTCTACATGTCTGTCTGCAGCTCAGCAATCATCTTTACTGTGAGTTGCTACCTATCCTCATTATTATTGATTCTCAGAGTATTCAAACAAGTTATCTGTTACATGGATTGATCACTGGTGTGATTGTCTTTTCTACATGTCTGTCTGCAGCTCAGCAATCATCTTTACTGTGAGTTGCTACCTATCCTCATTATTATTGATTCTCAGAGTATTCAAACAAGTTATCTGTTACATGGATTGATCACTGTGGTCTCATTTCATCAACATGCTGTCTGTGGCTTGTGAATAGCTAGCCACACAAGTGGATTTCAACAACAGGCCAAATCCACAGACCGTTTCTGTGGGTATCTGTAATGGGTCAGACCGGTTGATCTGAAGCCATCTGGTTCCCACTAATGTGCAGACCCTGCTTGTTGGATCTAGTCTCACCGATCTGCCCACAAGCCTGGTCTGTTTGTGTGCGGCGTAATGCTGCGGATTTTCATGGTTTATTCATGGACCCAGGATGCAGTGCTCCTCAACAGGCTAGGGGCCATGAGTGATGGATTTCAAGAATAGTGACTGTCTCACCACAAATACATAGTACAGTGTGGTGTTTTATAGATGTTTTAATTGTTCAAGTGCATTGTGGCACTTCAAAAGTAGTTTATATGTTAGAAAGTATGGGTGATAAGAAGAAGAAAATTGTGTTAGTCACTGGTGGCTTGTACGCTGTGTCCTCGTATATTTCTCAAAAGAAAAATCACATAATACCTGTAAAATAATAGATATAACACAGTGGATAATAACCGACAACAACGATCATAGTAGAATTAACATTTTATTGGCAGTCACCTACACTGTTAGTTTACACAATTCTTCTCCGCTTTATACACTTCTTTCAGGAGGCTACTTTTTTCTGAGGTTATTTCTGAAATAAGTGAAGGTATTTTAAATCTGTCTTAAGACTCCAAAGAATGCATATTTTTGTCACCAAATGTGTTTCATTTTACTGAAATAAAATAACATCAGTAGTCTTAATGAAACACACATACCATTTGACTTGCTTTCTCCATCTAAAGCAGTACATTACAAAAGATGTTGATGTTAGTATTTAAGACTTCAGCCCACATCAGGAAATGCCATCAGCTTGCAAGTTTTTTATTAGATATTTCTTCTTTTGCACTAGTGTTTCTTGTACCATAGCTGCAGAGACAGAATGTCAACTTACATCTTAATTTATCCTTGAGATCTCAAAATGTGTCAAGGGAAAATGCTAAAGCTTGTCTGGAAATCAGAAAAATATCAGAGAATTTCACTTGGGGAAACTTATGGCAACCCTGACAGCTTTCTACTTGTTTCATTGCCCTTTGTACTTTATTGCTACAGCCAATACCAGTGATGTTCACTGATAAAAGGAAAAATGTGGACATACTGTAAGAGATCAATTATGTTTGTTGCCATTAGATCTGATATGTTTCCATCATGAGTGGGTTTTTGAACTATCTGTTCTAAGTAGTTTTTGGATAAAGCATTATAGTATTATTTCATAGGGTGTCTTGTCACACCCACCATTACATAACTGTAACTATCCCAACTGATTGCTCAAGTTTTTGGTTTCATCTAGGTACGAGCCTGGTGGTCAATAAAAGGACCCAGTTATAAATTTATGCTTGCCCTTGATACTGAGTCTTGCTGAAACAGTCGCACATGCAGCTTCAGTTTTTATCTTTATAGATTTTATTTTCTTGTCTATTGAAAGGAATACACCATCTCAATTTCCCATTAACCTGTTCTTTCAAAATAAACATAGACTTACCGCAAAAGTTCCAGTGCTATCAATTTTGTGTTCTGGCCAGATTTCTCTGCCAACCATTATTTGAGCTGCACTGCATTTTAGAAGTGCTTCAAATTCTGGGATATTGTTGCTACTGCTTTAGCAGTTGATTTAATATTTTAGTAGACTCATCTGTGGGAGTCATTCTGCTACAGCTACTATTCATTGACTGGCATGGGGAGTTACCTAATACAACAAAAGCTCTGTGTGTTCCATACACATTCAGCTACCTAGTGTAACAAGCCTCTATAATTACTGTACACTTAATATGTGTATTAGAGAGGTCAGGCACAAAATTTCCCTTTCCATACATTCAACTAGAATTGCTGACTCGTTTGTCTACAATTACTTCACTTTTATGATAAATTTTTATATTTAAGAGTGTGCAGTGTCTTTGAAAGTTTGGCTGTCAACTTTAGGCTCGATTAAATTTCAACTAACATAACATTTCACTCTGTGACTGTTCTGTTTCTTACTTCAGAATAATTATGTCTGCAATCACATGAATACTTACGCCTTTTCTTTTGCGATGAAATTCTTAGCATTCACCTCTCAACAGCTTCTATCAAGAGTTTTTGTTTCACCAGTTTGTTAATGTAGAAAATCTTTACAAATTTTTGTGGTGCCCATTCGCTTGTTGAATACAAAAATACACACAGCTGGACAAGAAATATATACACTGACCAGCAGTCAGAGATATAACTTCCCATGACTACTCTTTTACATGAAGTCAGTTTGTTCCCACTACATTCAGTTTTTTGATGATACATCCCCACTCGCCACCGCTGCTTCATCCCTGTCCGCTACATATTTTTATTTAAGTTTTCCCTCTTCAGACAGTGGCTCCTCCCAAATAACTTCTCCCACTAGCCTTCAGATCAAATATCCTGGAAGACTCAATTTCAGTTAGATACCAAAATGACTAAAAACAGTGACTCCCAGTAGTTCAGTGATTCCATAACTTCAAGAAATTAGATATTTTCAACTCGTAAATTTCTTTGGAAAGAATTCCATCATCCAGTCAACTATTTAATACAAGTGGTTACTTTAATCTTTCAGAATTACACTATGAGTTTTCCCAGATCCAGACTATGTAAACCAGAAAACTAAAAGTCTCCCACAGGCCAGACATTTTGTCTGTGGTGTTGTCTCACCAGAAGACTCTTATGACTCACCCGTTAGGTACCAGAATCTTCTTTCAGACCAGATTCACTACCAAAAATACAAATATGTTCCCATTTAGTATCAATAATTCACAGCTATACCAACTTTTGCACTCCGGTGGTAAAAAACAGAACCATTCATGCACAGGCAAAGAAGTGAAACTTTTTACCCCCTTTTAACAATAGCTTTGACTTTTGCAAATGGCTATCATATACTCTCCTTGTAGCCAGCTTCTCAGCTTCCATCGATAACAGAAAACAACAATTTTCTGCTTTGCTGAATGTCACTTGCATCTGCATTGGCACCGGTTCATTTTTCTCTTACTTATCTGAACATCAAACACACACATACCTAGACATTATTACTAAAACCTTAATCATTTACTGTTGGTTAGTACTTGAGATTGTATAATAAACTTAGTTAAGTGACTATTGTCATCCCTAGTAACATGGTGACTCCGATTTAGCCCATCACAGTGCCTCCTCTTCAAGCAATCCCATTATAGACCATAAATTAATTACTATAACTACCACCCATTTTCAGTATAGCAGGTGAATAGTACAGCCAACTGGTTGCAACCATAACCATGGGTTCAATGGATTTTAACCATCTTTTTCAAAAGGACTAGAAACGTACATATGTGCAACAACATAAATTACAATCAAAGCATCACGGACCAATATTTCATGTCATACAGAAACTACTACTTGCAAAAAATGTAGGCATGTCACAAACAACATGATATATAGCAACATAGGAAAAGTAGTACTTACAAACTTCAAATTAGCAAACAGTCCAGTAGAGTGATGTAACATCTCCACATAATTTGTTGGCAAAAATAAGAGCTATGTGCTGACTGAAGGAGAGTGGAGTGTGTGGACACCAGGAAAACAAATCCTAAATTGTGTGCTCTGATAAATGTGTATCCTTGGTGGCATAACCAGCCAATAACTATAAGCACATTGGAATTAATAACAGAATTACAGAAGTAAATCATGCAACTAAATGAGTATAAAATAAATTTTGAAAAAAAAATGCAAAATAAAATGTACTAGCATACATTAGAACCTTTATAGGACCATCAGTACACTATCACAAATAATGATATCTGTGCAAAAGTACATTATTACAAGCACAGTGACAGTAAACAGATTTATATGACCTCCAGTACATCATCATATAAAAAGTAATAATGCCAGTACATAAGCACGAAGAACGCTATTAAACATAATGACAATAATGAGCAAAAATTCATGGGTCTCTTTATAGTAACAAATGTAACAAGAATGGGTGTCATCACTATCTTAGTGCTATATAAACTAATGAACAAAACTGTATGCAGAAAAATTGTGGAACTTTATTTGAAGAAATGAACAATTCGCAAAGGCTACCAGCAGTCATATGAAGATGTTTTTGTGAACAGTGTGGGTTTGAAGTCATTGAGTTGCAGCTGATCATTTAGTAAATTCCCATCTCTGTGCTCTGGATGTGTATAGATATTTAATTGTACCCAAAGGTCCATCCTGCACCTTTTCGGAGTGTGATTGGTGAACAGTAGATGTTCAGCAAACGTAGAGTTTTGTATGTTTGCTCCTTTCTTTCCTAACATATGTTCTTTATATTTTGTCCTCAAAGCTCTGCCTGTTTACCAGTGTAATAGCATGGGCAATTATTGCAGGTTAATTCATAGATACCTCAACTGGAAAATAAGTTGCCAGTATTTTTCACTGTACACAAAGGTGTTCTCTGCAAACTGTTGATTGTAGAAAAGAGACACTACAGTTATACTTATTCACTAGATGGCATTTAATCCTATAAGAAACATTTCCTAAGAAGGAAATGCATATGAGTTTCTTATTGTGAGAAGAAAAGTCATTGCTCAATGTCAAACATTTTTGAGAGGTTTTCTTTCTGAAGATGTAATCTGCCATGCTCTGGTCATACCACTTGTTGACTGTGATTGATCCAGTGACATAAAACTCATTTAGCTGGCAATAAAGGCAGGCAGGCAATAAAGGAGTACTTACAAGAAGGTGTATAGAGGAATGAAAAAGTTCTAGTTTATGAGCTTTTGGATACATCCAATCAGTGGGGATAATACTGTCTGAATAAGTTCGCTTATGGAAGATTGTGAAACTGAAAGAATCATTTTCTACGGAAATTATTAAATCAAGAAAATTTAGTTCCCCTTTTTTCTTTTTGAAGTTCTTTCATAATGCAAATTTTCTAATGGAAGTTATTAAGTGAATTGAAAAAAATCTCCAGCTTGTCATCATTATCATCAAAAGCAATGATAATATTGTCAACGTATCTCACATAAAATCAAATTTTTTGATGTAGTTCCAAATTGCAATTGAAGAATGTTCTTCCAAGTATGTTGATGAAGACAGCCAAAATGCCACCAGATGAACTCCTCCTAGCCAAACGGTAAGGTTGAATATACATTTTTCCATTGAATGTGAAATACTTATATTCAAGAGCAAATTTCAGTAAACTGATGAGTTCAACAGTCTCTATTTTACTCATTTTTTATGTTGTAGTATAGTTTCTCTCAAGGAGAGCTATAGCTCTTCAGGAACATTAGTATACAGACTGACAATGTCAAATGAGACCAAACTGGTATTAGCTGTGCACTATAATCTTTACTATTTGTAACAGAAAAGTTTTGTTCAAATACAAACGAATCTTTAATTTTATAATGAAGAGGCCTAGCCAATGTGTATGGACACTACCTATCCCATTCACCACAGGATGAACCAGATGACCCTGTTTGTGAAACTTGAACTGATTTTTGAGTGCAGGTGGCTTCAGATACTTCTTTATAAGCCATGTTTTTTGAAAATTGGTGAACAAACTCTTTGTGTTAGACAAAACTTGCCAAATATCTTTTTATAGATCCGCAGTTGGATATACTGTAGCCTCAACAATATTATTATCCTCAAAAAACTTTACAGTTTCGTCAGTATACTCCTTTTTTTTTTTTTTTTTTTTTTTTTTTTTTTTTTTTTTTTTTTTTTTTTTTTACAAGCAATGACAACAATATTATCTTTATCACTTTTGTAAATTAAAGCATCATTTTCTTTCAGCTTACAATTAATACTTCTTACTAATCCCTGTTCAGCAGAGTAAACATCAGATTGCTGTGGAAGTTCTTTATCTATTATGTTGTTGCATTCACATTCAGTTTTGACTTCATTGACCTTATCCAGCTTAAGAGATTCCTAACCAACTTTAAGATCGACAATAAGGCTACAACTCACAGGCACCTTATTAAGTCAAGATGGTTGACTGTACTTAAGCCTGTGTGAAAGTATAAGCCTGTGTGAAAGTAACGTCCATTTTGTTAAGCACTCTATCATAAAACTGATGCTTCACATTGTAGTCAGTTACATTGCCATTGTTAGAAGTGACCCTATTACTGAACTTCAAAAATTTATTTTCATATATGGTGCTAATTTCATATTTGTCGTTATGAAGCCAATCATTAATAGTATTCCAGATTCAATCAATCTGAAAATTAAAAAGTTCCTAAAAAGATTTAGTTAAAAACAAAAGCAAACAGTGGGCTTCACTATTCAAATAGTCACTCTTTTGATGAAGTTGTACTGTCCTATCAGAAATGACTTGCTGACCAGCTGCACATTGCATCTTATTGTCTAAAGCATTAGAACATCAACACCATTTGTTCCAACAGTGCCACAAACTGGGTGTCATTTCCCTAAGAGGCACCATAATTTGCCATTTGTCTGAACTGCCAACAATTAACAGATGCTTGCCCTTTTGCACATGATTTCTCCTGACACGGGATATAGCAGGTTTCCCAACATTTGAAGCATGTCACACTGTCTCAGTTTCAGTTTTAGTGGGAGACAGCACCTAAATACCTGTTGCTAAGGAGTGTGAGTGTAGTAGCCTAAGTTCTCCCTTGTCCCCGTGTCCTCTGCACTAGATCTACCACTGACAGTCACAGTTAAGTGAGTATTCCGCCACACACCGTCAGATGGCTTGCGGAGTATGGATGTAGATGTAGATGTAGAGTTCATTTATTTCCTGCAGAGGAGACAGTATCCACAAGAGAAGATAGTGCTTGAGGTGTCTTTGGTATCTTTGGCACACAAGTCTCAAAAATTTGCATAAAATGTCTGTTCGCCACAGCTTTCAATCTCATTGACAGCAGTCAGGACAATTTCTAGCTACTTATGATGAGCAGCTTATTCGTGTTTTCCCTGAGAACAGCATTCACAATGAGGCTACATTGTGGCTGGTGCAAAGTTCATTTGAAAAGTAAACAAATAGATTAAGTCAACCTTGCCCAACTGTCTCCAGTAATTTAAATATAAAGTAATAATAAACAGGAGCATAAAAATAAAAACAACAATAATAACAAGCTCACTGTAAAGGTCTGTTCAAAACATTGGGAATTTTAATGACACCATGTGAATAAATTTACCAATCAGATATGCATATGAAAAAGAAACTTCATAGCTACTGAACAAAAACCTCTGTCCATGATCAGAGAATGAGGTGTAAACTGAACCAAAATGACAGATACTGAGACAAGTGACTGAGAACATAAACTCAACTAATATCCTACAACAATGGACAGACAGCTGGACTGGATGGGATATTTACGCTTTCTGCATCCTCTGTAACTGCTTTAGTGGTTATATACAAGTTAAAAGTGTATTTCAGCTATAAATTTGAATTTTTCTGATGAACTGTGCATCGTATACTTATAATATGATTTGTTCTTCTTGTATTTCACTATTTCCAGAAAAAAGGAAGCACCAGTTTTCCATTATGTGTTCACTTTCAGTATTTAGATCCAAATTATTGGGTAGTGAAATATTATAAACACTTAATTGATGTCTATAATTTGATAGAGATTAGTGTCACTTGTTGTTTAACCATGGAAAAAAATTAATATTCTAGGAAGGAACCCACAAACGAATTCTAAATCCACAGAACGAAGTCCATGAAACGGATAAACTAAAGGAAGGTGCCACATATCAGTTTTGGGTAACAGCATCAACTGCAGTTGGTGAAGGTGAAAGTACTAGAGTTGTAACAATAACACCATCTAACAAGGGTAAGTGTAAACCTTATAACAAATAAAACATCACAGACAATATGTTCATTTTTGTACTGTAGATGAAACTAACTTTATTAATGTCAGTGGCTTATTCCCAAGAAATGCTACACACAGATTCAACCAGTGACCAGCCATCACATAGTTATCAGTAATACAAGCATGGTCTGAAACTCTCATAAGCCATTCAGTACCAAGCTACAACAATAGCAAGCAACCAGTGCTCAATACACAACCCATACATAAAAAGTTCCAGACAAGTCACAGTCATACACAATACTAACAGGACAATAAGTTATTAACACTGCACTGGTACTGTCGGCTTATGGTCATTCCTTAATACCAGCTCATAATCAATGGGACTGCCCACAGAACTCACTATTGGGGGTACCCTATGGGAGGTTCTGGACATACTCAGTGACAATGCCATCTGTAAGTTGGCTGGTGAATCTTTGTCTGTCATCATTGTGCCAACAGACAACAGTAGGAATTCCAGAATGAGACTTTCACTCTGCAGCGGAGTGTGCGCTGATATGAAACTTCCTGGCAGATTAAAACTGTGTGCCCAACGAGACTCGAACTCGGGACCTTTGCCTTTCGCGGGCAAGTGCTCTACCATCTGAGCTACCGAAGCACGACTCACGCCTGGTCCTCACAGATTCACTTCTGCCAGTATCTCGTCTCCTACCTTCCAAACTTTACAGAAGTGAGAGTAGACAAAGGTGAAACTTCATCTCTGGGACGTGGGAAGAAGTCAAAAATGTACATTTTACTTCATTTGAGAGCAATACTGTGAAATGACGTAACATTATGAAAGAGTATTGTATTACGTTGCTAATTTTAATTATAAAATAACCTAAAAATTAAATAACCTAAAACTCTAAGTTTTTTAAGAGTTTTTGTGAAGATACTCTTCAATGGAGGCCCAACAAAAAGTTCTTTCATTCAGTCTTAAAGTCTACTACATTTTCTATATCATATTTAATTTTGCTGTGGCAGGTTGTTGAATATATATGTACCCATGTATCTGACATTAACCCTTTGAAGCCTTTGTAGAACTTGCTTTTGATCATGTTTAATAAGTCTGAATATTATTTTTAGCTGTTAAATGCAAAACACGTTGTATGAAAAGTACTTGATTGAATATAAGCAGCAGCCATTTTAACAGTTGTCTATGGTTTCTGTATGGAATGTACTTTCTATACTAAAGAACAACTGCATTTGCTTATAAATTAAAATTTGCCAGTATCAGTTTTTTAAAACATTTCTGAGAATCATTTTAGTATTCTGGTGCAGAAAACTTTGCTTCTGTGGATGACTGTATGAAATGTTTCATGATCACTATCTAAATCATCTAGTGATTTTTGTTATGTTCACATGTTTACAACTTAAGTGCTGAAGTACAAGCACATCTTAACCTTACATTAGTTATGTGCTCAAGTGTGACTGCCCACATAAGACATTTACTTAGAGCTGCTATTTTATTAGCAATAAAAACTGCATCACTGACATGGTTCCATAGCTGTACTAACTTACAATAAGGCAATGTTTTTGTTGCAGTCCCAGCACGGATAGTTTCATTCAGTCGTACAATTATCACTCCTTGGAAGCAAGATATAAATCTTCCATGTAGGAAAGTTGGTGCTCCTACTCCTCAGTTTACGTGGCGTGTGTATGACAAAGTATTAGAACCAAATGGAAGGAAGCAGGTAAACTTAACAACAAATGTTCATTGTTTAAACCCACCTACATCTATTACTGAACTTTGTTTTGATGTATGTTGCAGGTAAACAAGAATGGTTCCCTTGTAATAAAAGATATTCAGCGCACTGATGAAGGGAATTATACATGCTCAGTGGAGAACCAGCATGGGAAAGATGAAATTGTTTACTCAGTTCATGTGAGAGGTAAATCAGTGTTTCTAAATACAATACATGATGGATTAAAACATTTCTATGGAGTGGAGGAAGAACTTATTTTAAACATTGCATTGGTTGCATCTGACATTTGCTTTCCATAAAAGATAGTTGTAGGGAAATCCAAGAAATCGTTATCACTGATAAAGGAGTCACAGTAAACAGCACTGATTCTCACTGTAGAATAATGAGTATGCTTTATTCACTAAATGGATTAAAAAATGTGATTAATAACGCACACACATCACAAGAAGAAGGCGGTCTCTGTACCACACTGAGTTCATTGTGTAACTCCCAGATTGCAGAACAGTGTAAACAACTTGACACTGTGCCAAATACGACTGTAAAAGTGTAACACTGTTTACGACTATCAGAGAAACAAACAAAACATTTTAAATTGATTATTAAACACACCCTTGACCAATGTTTAACACTTTCATTGTCTTTTGTGTCTAATATGTTAAATATTGACAACAGAAAGTAGCTGACTTAGTTTATCGAAGTTGCTCCTGCTGACTGGCTTGATGAGAATATCTGCTTGCTGACCTGCAGAGCTGACATGTTCCTGGTTGAAGATGCCCAAGGTGAATTTTCCTTGTATAAAGTGATACTTCCCATCATTGAATTTTGTTCACTAATGATGCTCAAGGTTCTTGAGCAACTAGATGGCACTTTGACAGCCCATGCACAGGGTGGTAGTTATTCTTTTAGCCTCTTAATATTTTTCAAAATTGACTGGATGCACATGGTTTATTTTACAGCTTGACAGGAAGCTACACATTCTGTTTCTGTTGCTGACAAGGCTACCTACCACCTTCTGACTCTGTGAGATCCAAGTTGTAGTAACTTCACCAAGTTTAACAACAAAACCTGTGGTTTATTTCCAAGTACAAACAAACCCCTGCATAGTCTGAATCATTTAGAACAGACAAACAATTACCCCAACTTCTTGAGTAATATAAGCTGTAAGAGACTGTTACCTTTAGGTAGTTTAAAGTTCTCTTCTCAACTTTCCAGAGTGTCTTATTCTGGTTTTCTGAGGTGCTGACTTGCTTTGTACAGTGCAAAAGTAATGTTAAATCTAGCTGTATGGTGCATTGATAATTTTTCGAACTGAGTCTCAGCTCAGGGTACTCTTGACCACAATCAGCAGGTATTGCCACACCATTTACATTTGCCATGTTGTACTCTTCCAGCATAGCCCCCACACATGCTTAATGATTTATGAAGACAGAGCTATCTTGAAACTGCTCTGTTTGCAAACTGAGTTAGTTACATCAGATCCCTACTCCAAATTATTCAGCAACAGATTGATGACTTCTCTAGATTCTGGTAGAACCAGACCATTATTAGTGTGAATAGCTAGGGTGGCCATTCACAGAAATGCAGGAATCTACATCTATAGCCATCTGGCCGAATTTGTTTAGTACACTGGTGAATTGTTGATTCTATACACTAGATGCTTGTTTGAGTCCATGCATACTTTTCTTCAGCTTGCATATTCTTTTGGTACCATTCTCATGTGCAGGGTAGTCAGAAACAGGCTGAAAATCTGTAAGGGTGTTGCAGAGTAGGTTGTGCTGGGAAATAATTGTTAAGGAAAAAATTCAGTACATTATACTGTTTCCAAGTTATTTTGCATTGAAGTTAGGCAATCAAACCACTGTGTGTGCAAATTCAAGTGTCCTCTCAGAAACAGTGTCACTAAGTATGCTCTTCATTTGGTTTCCTAAAACTGAACAAGAGAGTGATACAAAAATTGGACATGGAACGATAGTAAGGACTGAGCCCAAGTCAAAGATTCAGCTGTCTCATGACCTGTCATTTATGCTATGAGAACAGCTGACACTAATTGTATCTGGCAAGCTGGCTGAATTTGCATGCACAGTGACATGACAGGCTAAATTCAATGCTAAACACTCAGAAATGGCCTAGAACCTCAAAGCTAAACACTCAGAAATGGCCTAGTGTAACAAATCTTTTCTTAAAAATGATCACTCAGCACAATCTTCCCTGCAACACCCTACAAGCTTTCCGGACTATTTCTGACCACCCTGTGTTTCTAGGTATTGACTTCACTGCATTAAGGTCAGTTTCAATATCAAGCAGTCACATGTCCATATCTTAGGATGCTGTGATGGAGAAGATTATTCTTATGGAGTCACATCGTACCATTGGGCTGAAAGTTTCAGAATAGTCCATGCCAAGCCTCTTTCGAAATTATCTAACACCAAGTCAAGTTTTAAATCTATCCACAGTTCCATCTGTTTTCCCCTTCATTTGGAATACATGTCTATTGTCACGTATTTCTTGGTTTTTTGGGGTTCAGTTACGATCATAGTTTTGTTAAGATTAAGTGAATCATTTCTTCGTGTATGGCCAATTTCGTATTTTTTGAGTTGTCTTAGTCCATTGCATCTTGGTATGAGATGGGTTCATAACACTGTATCACTTGTGCAGAGTTTACATTGCAGTTGGCATATCTAATGGGCTTTTTGATGTTTGTCCTCTCTCGTAGGTTTCTTCCTATTTGATTCACAGGTTCTGAGAAGTCTTCATTGACATTCCTTTTAGTAAAGAAGTTTTCAGAATGTGGTTCTCCTTCAGATTCTTCTTCTGCCTGATTCAGGCTTTCTTTATGAGTTAGTCAGTGGTTTCAGATATTAAGAATGCTTCATCTTCTTTATTGATAATTTTCTCAGCTTGACAGTTCTTGTACAATTTGTTCACAAAAGCAACATAATAACAGGGTGTATGCGACCCGGGACAACCGGGAGATCCAGGAAAAACCCGGGAGTATTTTCATCCGGGAGAAAACCGGAAAAAACCCTGGAATTTTTTAGAATTCCAGGGATTTTTCCTTGTTTTAGTTTTGAGTTAATTTTTTTTTTTTTTACATTCACTGGTAAGAACCAGTACTCTGACAAAGGATATTACTGTATCCTGCTACTGCAGAATAATTCTTCAACAATAAAACATAAATGAGAGAAGAAAACGAAAATAACTTAAATGCAAAGGAAATGTGCCATATACAACAACGACACACAGCGCTCATGCAAGCGTGTGCCAACAGCAAAATGTGTCAAAGGGTTTAGGAAGACTATGCTTGCCTCCGATGAGCGTGAAATCACAACTGTTTACATGAGATTCGTTTTAGCAGTTACGAGCAGACTAGTGCGCATGCGCATTTGAGTCGCGTTTGAGCAGTAGATTGTCCCACTTCTGGCAACAGGAATGTGGTCGTTGGCTGTGCAAGCAGTCGCAGCAAGCAGCTAGATGCTACTGGGAAAAGGGGGCGCCAAATTCATATTCGCGTGGGGAAAAAAACTTGTTTCACAAAGCGCTTAGAATCCAGCGCACGTTGGTCTATCGATTATTCATATGATTCTGAAACGCAACCCTGTTGGTTTTTGAACATTTTTGAACACATCCTCGTCGCATCTAGAAATAAACTTTTCCCAGACAAAAGGGGACGGGGCTACACGAGTTGAGAGGAGTAAAGCCAAACGGATGAATGCCAATTGCCGTCTGATTATGTGGTTGATTGGGTTTGCAAATGATCAGCGTTGTTATAATTACTAGCGAAATCCTTAGATTCAGACTACCAGAATGGAAGTAACGACTAACAGGAATAACGGGTGAGAAAGATTACATATTGTCTCATCGGTGTATCCAAGAAAATGAAATTTTGACAGAAAATTTTTGGCCAGATCGCTACACTAGTAACAACCAGTTGTACAGTCCCCAGCTAGCAGCCGCATGAGTTCTATTCTGGAAGTAATGCGGAAAACGTGTTGTACGAGTACGTAACAACACCTAATCGGAGAATAATCGCGGGATAACTAAACCTGTGATTCTAGCAGGGTTAGTGAAGTTAATCGGTGAACAAATTTTGACTGTGACAGGAATAGCTACACAATTGGTGATGACAAGAAGGAGAAGAAATGGGGACATTATACAAATTATGGAAGAATAAGACAATTCCAAATTTATATAACAATTTCATAATACTACTTTTCGATCTCATGCTTGAAAAACTGGTGCGTGTGAATGAAATATTAAACTGCTTCCTAACATTAAGCTTTTTGTTTGTAGTAGGCCTAATAGGCATTTGATATTGGTACTTCGTGAATTATATTCTGTCTTGTTATAAAAATGGCCATTTGTGCCAAAGCAGTCTCGTTTATTTGGTGTGTGTTACAAAATTTCTGCAATATTAGAAAGGCCTATTTTGTTTTATGTAGCAGACAGTGACAAAATAGACATAATCAGATCGAGAAACCACAACAGTCTTGGGTAATATTTGTGTTAACAGCATTTTCAGTATTAGATAACGACATTGCGATTTTTCATGTAGCAAAACGTTTGACGAACTTTGATGAGGTAATAGATTCTTTTGCAGAAACGAAACCACGCCACGTAAAGCTGTAGCAAGATTAGAGAGAAAAAAGGGCAAGGAGCTAAGAATTGAAGAAATGTGTACTTTCTTGCTTGTCTCTTGTCTTTATTGGTTTTATGTATCCTATATTTAATTTTTTGTCACACAAAACAGCAAATTATTAACTAATAGGCAATAAAGAGTGCATATTTTCTGAAGAGCTCTTGTTCTCACGACTACAAATAATCCCATCCGCTATTAATCGCTAGGTTTTAAAAAAAAAAAAGAAAAAGAAAGAAAGAGGGCCAGGCTGTCAACCGGCCGAATGGGAGCAGAAGAGGCACCACAGGACATTTCAATTTCCACTGTCCTGAATATAGTTTGATGGCATCCTTTACTAAATATACATGTTTAAATTCCACGGAAAGAAATATAGTGACGTGCGATAGAAGAATGCTGTCTAAAGAGGCATGACACTGCACTTTGGCACACTTAAGACCAAGCAACATGTTTTACATTTCCTCGAACACATATGTGTCTGAGTTTAGTGGGTAGTCTCCACGTGAGCCATGTTTACGTTTAGTGATTTTGCTGTTTCTCCTCCCTTTACTCTTACGTCAAATGAAAACAAAACGGATATCTGTGGCCAGGCGCTATCAAATGAATTAAAACACATTCACTAATTAGTGCACGTTTTCATCTTCTAGCACGTATGGCATTATGCCATAATAAAGAACCAAACATGATATAATACAGTACTGGTGCTCCAAGAAAATTTACATCCCGAAAACCACACTGAAAAGCTTAATGTAAGGTCGAGGTCTACTTCACTGGGAATCTGGATATACGAATGTGCACTTTAAGTGTGCATTTTAAATTTGCACATTTTAGTATGGTTCACGAAATTCCGATGCTCTTGGAGTATCCTGTGATGTCTTGTTTCTTTTATGACATAATGTATGACCTTTCAATGTTTTACATGTACGTACATAAGGGCTTTCTACGCCGTGGTAGCTGCGCAAGCGTGATGGCACCTGTTATCTGCACTCTCTGGCAACTGCGGAAATGAACCTATTTCTAAGACGTTGCGCGAAACTATTGCGAATGGTGGTTTGAAAAGCGTTACTTTCAAAGTAAATATCCTTTTACATAAGTTGAACTATGTGCGAGAATGTACCATGAATTTATTAAATCATAGAGCGTTTGACTCTCATTTAAAAATCAACTCTTTGATGACGAGCCATTTAGAAGAATTTCAAACCCTGAAGATCAGTCATTTATGTAATTATTAAAAATTTTGCTGGCAATTTTGTGTGATATATCTTAAAGTGTCGCACGCACAAAAAAGACCAACATTATATGTGAAAGCTTAGCTTCTGTTGTAGCCTATTAACCTCAGAGACCAATATTATATGTGAACGCTTTGCTTTTCTTGTAGCAACACTATGTATATTAATTTAAACTATTAACTTTCCCTGTTTGTGTGTTCGTGCTACTTAACAGTGACGTTGCTGTTGGCTGACTACATCACGTGTCCTATGCTCTGAATATCCGCTGTCATCGGCTGGCGAAATCATGTGACATGAGCAATAACTAGCTTACAAAAGCGCATCGCAATCTCGATTTCAATGATTCGAAAGTAACATGTAGTGTTTGGTGGAATTCCATGGTATACTTTCGTAATACGAAAATACGCACCGTACATGTTGCTGCACATCAAAGATATTTTCCGGCTGGGAAATTCAACGGCCATGTATAAACCCATAACCATTCAAAGGATCGATAAGTTTCACAGGGAAAATATATTGTCACTTAACACGGAAAAAGTGTCTTTTCACCCGGGAGAAAGTGTATTTTTAATCGGGAAATCTGGGAAAAATCCGGGAATTTTTTTTCCTTGTCCACATATACACCCTGAATAATCTAGTTGAATTTTATCTTCACAAGGGAACACAATACCCTTTCACCTCTTATCATATCCAACCAGAAAATCTTTTACATCTTTGGAATCCCATTTGTGCTGTCTAGCATTTGAGAAGTGTGTAAATCATCTTTCTAATATTCTCAGTTTGACCATGGCAGTTCAATCCAGTTCATAATTTATAAGGTGATTTGAGATAGACAGTGTTTGTGCTAGTTGTATTCAAAATAAAAGTAACCACGTTTGTGGCTTCAACCCATAATCATGTTTGCAGTTCCCTTGGATGAAGCATTTATTGTCCTTGCAGTCTCCACCAAAGTTCTGTTCTCACATTCAGCTGCACTTGGGGGCTGTAGGCCACTGTTTTTATGCATTATCCCTTGATTCTGCATTAATTAATTCTAGTCACTTATCAGTTCTGATCACTTGCTCAGTTTGCTTTCACTGATCTTTAAGAAATTTTCCAGTTCTTTAGCCACTTCAGATAAATGTTTTAAGAAATACTCAGTTCGCCAAAGGAAAAAGTCATTTTTTAAAAAAGAAAGTCCTAAGAACCACCAATCGAATTAACTTGCATAAGGACACACAAATCACTGTGAATCAGGTCACCTGTATTTGTTGGCTGTGAATCACTTTAGCAGAAGGGCAACTTATGAATTTTACCCACAATACTAAGCTTTTATCTTCTCTCTAAACTGAATTTGTCTCAATAGGAAAGGGAAGGGTAAACTGGCAGGGTTGTTAGGGAAATCCATAAGGGGGGACGCTAGTACTCATAGATGTACCTCTTTTTTAGACTAATATCAGTGTCCAATGAGAAGTTCAGGCAGGCAGGTGCTAAAGAGGTCCAAAACACACAATTCTCACAACAGGGAAGTAAATAATGATGTTACCATATTTAACCAAAATATTGTTGGATTAAAGAAAAAAGTAGATTCTCACAAAAGTAAAGTAAAAAATAATGTTACCATTTTTCACCAAAATATCCTGGGATTGAAGAATAAAGTAGATGAGCTCCTGGTTTGTTTAGATAACATTGAATCTTATAATGTAATAGATATACTATGTCTATCTGAGCATTACAGTGTGTCTGATATGGAAAAGGTAAATATCAGTGGTTATAAACTAGCTGCACGTATGAGTAGAAGAATAAGGTGAGAGGAGGAGTTGCCATATATGTCAAAAGTTATCACTGTGTAGAAAGCTTAGATACTAAAAAGTTTTGTCTACAGCAGCATATAGAAGCATGTGCCTGTCAGCTTAAACTGAAGGAGGGCTCTTTTATAATTGTAACAGTATATAGGTCCCCTTCAGGAAACTTTCATTTATTCTTGGAAAACTTGGATGCCTTGTTGCGCTATCTGTCAGATAGAGGAAAGCAAATTATTATTTGTGGGAATGTCAGTGTTGATTCACTGAAAGAGTGTAATAGGAAGAATGACCTTGAAGTCTTGTTCGATTCTTTCAATTTGACATCTGTCATTAATTTTCCTACTCGGGTAGTAAAGGACAGCAGCACATTGATAGATAACACTTTTATAGACCAAGACAGGTTTAAAAACATAAATTCTTGTCCTGTTGAGAATGGCCTTTCTGATCATGATGCTCAGCTAGTTACAGTATATGACACAGCTCCATTCAGTAATTCAAAACTACCCTCCAAAGTTGTGCGTTCAATTAATGACCCAACAATTAGAAATTTCAGAGAAAATCTTCAGCAGTTAGACTGAGATGAGGTGTACAAGGAACCAGATGCTAATTTAAAATATAACTTATTTCATGATACACTTGTAAGAGAATTTGAAAACTGTTTGCCCAAGAAAGTAGTTAAATCTAATTATAAGAAACCATGCAAAAAAACCTTGGCTTACTAAGGGAATAAAAATATCTTGTAACCACAAAAGGTAACTGCATCTAACAACAAGAAAGAGTAATGACCCAGAAACAGCCAAATATTATAAAAACTAGTGTGCTACATTAAGAAAGGTTATTAAATAGTCCAGAAGCATGTGCATCATGTCTGATAACAAAATCAAAACAATTTGGAATATTATTACAAGGGAGACAGGGCAACCAAGAGTACAGGATGACGGCATCACCATCAAAGCGAATGGAAACTTGATAAACAACAAGCTGGAAGTCGAAAGCATTTTGAATAATTATCTTTTAAATGTTGTAGAGAAAATAGGATCTAAATGTTCATTAGAAGAAGCAAGGAAGTTAATGGACGAGGCCTTACCCACACCATTTGATACAATTGAAATTCCACACACCTCTCCTCCTGAAATTAGGAAGATAATAAACTCTCTCAAGAATAAAAGCTCACATGGAATTGATGGCATTTCCATCAGGATAATAAAAGCTTGTTCCCAAGAAATAAGTGGGATCCTTAGCCACATATGTAATAGTTCCCTGAAGCAGGGTATTTTGCCAGATAGACTGAAGTATGCCATTGTTAAACCACTGCATAAAAAAGGGGATACATCTTATGTCAACCGGCCAGAGTGGCCGAGCGGCTCTAGGCGATACAGTTTGGAACTGCACGACCGCTACGGTCGCGCAGTTTGGAACTGCACGACCGCTACGGTCGCAGGTTCGAATCCTGCCTCGGGCATGGATGTGTGTGATGTCCTTAGGTTAGTTAGGTTTAAGTAGTTCTAAGTTCTAGGGGACTTATGACCTAAGAAGTTGAGTCCCATAGTGCTCAGAGCCATTTGAACCATTTGAACATCTGATGTCAACAACTATCGCCCAATCTCTATTCTGACTGCCTTATCCAAAGTTCTTGAAAAAGTAATGTATTGTAGAGTAGCTTCACACCTTTGTAAAAATAAAGTTTTAACAAAATGTCAGTTTGGTTTCCAGAAGGGTTTTCAACAGAAAATGCTATATATATTTTCACTAATGAAATATTAAATGCTCTGAGTAACCGGAAGTCACCCGTTGCGATTTTTTGTGATCTATCAAAGGCTTTTGATTGTGTAAATCATGGAATACTTCTAGATAAGCTCACATACTGTGGTATGAATGGGACAGTACTCTAATGGTTTAAATCATACCTAACTGGAAGAGTGCAGAAAGTTGAAATAAGTAGTTCACATAATATGCAAAAAACTGGTGATTTCTCAAACTGGGGAACAATCATGAATGGAGTGCTACAAGTTTTGGTCTTGGGGTCCTCTGCTGTTCTTAATATATATTAATGACTTGCCATTCTATATTCACGAAGATGCAAAGCTGGTACTTTTTGCCGATGATACAAGTATAGCTATCACACCCAACAGACAAGAATTAACTGGTGAAATTGTAAATGATGTTTTTCAGAAAATCATTAAGTGGTTCTCTGCAAATGGACTCTCATTAAACTTTGACAAAACACAGTATATGCAGTTCCACACAGTAAATGGAATGACATCATTAATAAATATAGACTTTGATCAGAAATCGGTAGCTAAGGTAGAATATTCAAAATTTCTAGGTGCATGCATTGATGAGGGGTTGAACTGGAAAAAACACACTGAGGGTCAGCAGAAACGTTTGAGTTCAGCTACTTATGCTATTAGGGTCATTTCAAATTCTGGCGATATACATCTCAGTAAATTAGCTTACCATGCTTATTTTCATTCTCTGCTTTCATATGGCATCATATTCTGGGGTAACTCATCATTAAATAAAAGAGTATTCATTGCACAAAAGTGTGTAATCAGAATAATTGCTGGAGCTCATCCAAGATCATCCTGTAGACACTCACTTAAAGAGCTAGAGATCTTCACTGTAGCCTCACAAAAAAAAAAAAAAAATATATATATATATATATATATATATATATATATATATATATATATATATATATATATATATATATAAAACAAAGATGAGGTGACTTACCGAACAAAAGCGCTGGCAGGTCGATAGACACACAAACATACACACAAAATTCAAGCTTTCGCAACAAACTGTTGCCTCATCAGGAAAGAGGGAAGGAGAGGGGAAGACGAAAGGAAGTGGGTTTTAAGGGAGAGGGTAAGGAGTCATTCCAATCCCGGGAGCGGAAAGACTTACCTTAGGGGGAAAAAAGGACAGGTATACACTCGCACACACACACATATCCATCCACACATACACAGACACAAGCATATATCTAAAAACAAAGATGATGTGACTTACCAAATGAAAGTGCTGGCAGGTCGACAGGCACACAAACATACACACAAAATTCAAGCTTTCGCAACAAACTGTTGCCTCATCAGGAAAGAGGGAAGGAGAGGGAAAGACGAAAGGATGTGGGTTTTAAGGGAGAGGGTCAGGAGTCATTCCAATCCCGGGAGCGGAAAGACTTACCTTAGGGGGACAAAAGGACGGGTATACACTCGCACACACACACA
Organism: Schistocerca piceifrons; assembly: GCF_021461385.2. Classification (NCBI taxonomy): domain Eukaryota; kingdom Metazoa; phylum Arthropoda; class Insecta; order Orthoptera; family Acrididae; genus Schistocerca; species Schistocerca piceifrons. The sequence continues at coordinate 62,275,650 of NC_060142.1, forward strand.
TATACATCCACACATATACAGACACAAGCAGACATATTTAAAGACAAAGAGTTTGGGCAGAGATGTCGGTCGAGGCAGAAGTGCAGAGGCAAAGATGTTGCTGAATGACAGGTGAGGTATGAGTGGCGGCAACTTGAAATTAGCGGAGATTGAGGCCTGGTGGATAACGGGAAGAGAGGATATATTGAAGGGCAAGTTCCCATCTCCGGAGTTCGGATAGGTTGGTGTTAGTGGGAAGTATCCAGATAACCCGGACGTTGTAACACTGTGCCAAGATGTGCTGGCTGTGCACCAAGGCATGTTTAGCCACAGGGTGATCCTCATTACCAACAAACACTGTCTGCCTGTGTCCATTCATGCGAATGGACAGTTTGTTGCTGGTCATTCCCACATAGAATGCGTAACAGTGTAGGCAGGTCAGTTGGTAGATCACGTGGTTGCTTTCACACGTGGCTCTGCCTTTGATTGTGTACACCTTCCGGGTTACAAGACTGGAGTAGGTGGTGGTGGGAAGGTGCATGGGACAGGTTTTACACCGGGGGCGGTTACAAGGGTAGGAGCCAGAGGGTAGGGAAGGTGGTTTGGGGATTTCATAGGGATGAACTGAGAGGTTACGAAGGTTAGGTGGACGGCGGTAAGACACTCTTGGTGGAGTGGGGAGGATTTCATGAAGGATGGATCTCATTTCAGGGCAGGATTTGAGGAAGTCGTATCCCTGCTGGAGAACCACATTCAGAATCTGATCCAGTCCCGGAAAGTATCCTGTCACAAGTGGGGCACTTTTGTGGTTCTTCTGTGGGAGGTTCTGGGTTTGAGAGGATGAGGAAGTGGCTCTGGTTATTTGCTTCTATACCAGGTCGGGAGGGTAATTGCGGGATGCGAAAACTGTTGTCAGGTAGTTGGTGTAATGCTTCAGGGATTCTCGACTGGAGCAGATTCATTTGCCACGAAGACCTAGGCTGTAGGGAAGGGACCGTTTGATGTGGAATGGGTGGCAGCTGTCGTAATGGAGGTACTGTTGCTTGTTGGTGGGTTTGATGAGGACGGATGTGTAAAGCTGGCCATTGGACAGGTGGAGGTCAACATCAAGGAATGTGGCATGGGATTTGGAGTAGGACCAGGTGAATCTGATGGAACCAAAGGAGTTGATGTTGGAGAGGAAATTCTGGAGTTCTTCTTCACTGTGAGTCCAGATCATGAAGATGTCATCAATAAATCTGTACCAAACTTTGGGTTGGCAGGCCTGGGTAACCAAGAAGGCTTCCTCTAAGCGACCCATGAATAGGTTGGCGTACAAAGGGGCCATCCTGGTACCCATGGCTGTTCCCTTTAATTGTTGGTATGTCTGGCCTTCAAAAGTGAAGAAGTTGTGGGTCAGGATGAAGCTGGCTAAGGTAATAAGGAAAGAGGTTTTAGCTAGGGTGTCAGGTGATCGGCGTGAAAGGAAGTGCTCCATCGCAGCGAGGCCCTGGACGTGCGGGATATTTGTGTATAAGGAAGTGGCATCAATGGTTACAAGGATGGTTTCTGGGGGTAACGGATTGGGTAAGGATTCCAGGCGTTCGAGAAAGTGGTTGGTGTCTTTGATGAAGGATGGGAGACTGCACGTAATGGGTTGAAGGTGTTGATCTACGTAGGCAGAGATACGTTCTGTGGGGGCTTGGTAACCAGCTACAATGAGGCGGCCTGAATGATTGGGTTTGTGAATTTTAGGAGGAAGGTAGAAGGTAGGGGTGCGGGGCGTCGGTGGGGTCAGGAAGTTGATGGAGTCAGGTGAAAGGTTTTGTAGGGGGCCTAAGGTTCTGAGGATTCCTTGAAGCTCCGCCTGGACATCAGGAAAGGGATTACCTTGGCAAACTTTGTATGTGGTGTTGTCTGAAAGCTGACGCAGCCCCTCAGCCACATACTCCCGACGATCAAGTACCACGGTTGTGGAACCCTTGTCCGCCGGAAGAATGACAATGGACCGGTCAGCCTTCAGATCACGGATAGCCTGGGCTTCAGCAGTGGTGATGTTGGGAGTAGGATTAAGGTTTTTTAAGAAGGACTGAGAGGCAAGGCTGGAAGTCAGAAATTCCTGGAAGGTTTGGAGAGGGTGATTTTGAGGAAGAGGAGGTGGGTCCCGCTGTGACGGAGGACGGAACTGTTCCAGGCAGGGTTCAATTTGGATAGTGTCTTGGGCAGTTGGATCATTAGGGGTAGGATTAGGATCATTTTTCTTCGTGGCAAAGTGATACTTCCAGCAGAGAGTACGAGTGTAGGACAGTAAATCTTTGACGAGGGCTGTTTGGTTGAATCTGGGAGTGGGGCTGAAGGTGAGGCCTTTGGATAGGACAGAGGTTTCGGATTGGGAGAGAGGTTTGGAGGAAAGGTTAACTACTGAATTAGGGTGTTGTGGTGCCAGATTGTGTTGATTGGAATTTTGAGGTTTTGGAGGGAGTGGAGCTGGAAGTGGGAGACTGAGTAGATGGGAGAGACGGGGTTTGTGTGCAATGAGAGGTGGTTGAGGTTTGCTGGAAAGGTTGTGAAGGGTGAGTGAGTTGCCTTTCCGGAGGTGGGAAACCAGAATATTGGATAGTTTTTTGAGGTGAAGGGTGGCATGCTGTTCTAATTTGCGGTTGGCCTGTAGGAGGATGCTCCAAATAGCTGGTGTGGATGTGGGAGAGGAAAGATTGAGGACTTTTATTAAGGATAGGAGTTGACGGGTGTGTTCATTGGCTGAGTTGATGTGTAGGTGAAGGATTAGGTGGGTGAGGGCAATGGATTGTTCAGTTTGGAACTGGTATAGGGACTGATGGAAAGAAGGGGTGCAGCCAGAGATGGGAACTTTAAGTGTGAGGCCTTTGGGGCTTATGCCAAATGTCAGACAAGCCTGAGAAAATAAAATATGCGAGCGTAATCTGACTAGGGTGAAGGCATGTTTGCGGAGGGAATGTAAATAAAACTTAATCGGGTCGTTGTGGGGGTGTTGTGAGGGTGACAAGGTATTAGAAGGTGGAAAGTGTAACATGAGGTTGAAATGAAAATTAAAGATTATCTCTCCCCATATATTTTTATCTTTCATTTTCATTTCAACCTCATGTTACACTTTCCACCTTCTAATACCATGTCACCCTCACAAGACCCCCACAACCCCATTAAGTTTTATTTACATTCCCTCCGTAAACATGCCTTCACCCTAGCTAGATTACACTCGCATATTTTATTTTCTCAGGCTTGTCTGACATTTGGCATAACCCCCAAAGGCCTCACACTTAAAGTTCCCATCTCTGGCTGCAACCCTTCTTTCCATCAGTCCCTATACCAGTTCCAAACTGAACAATCCATTGCCCTCACCCACCTAATCCTTCACCTACACATCAACTCAGCCAATGAACACACCCGTCAACTCCTATCCTTAATAAAAGTCCTCAATCTTTCCTCTCCCACATCCACACCGGCTATTCGGAGCATCCTCCTACAGGCCAACCGCAAATTAGAACAGCATGCCACCCTTCACCTCAAAAAACTATCCAATCTCCTGGTTTCTCCGGAAAGGCAACTCACTCACCCTTCACAACCTTTCCAGCAAACCTCAACCACCTCTCATTGCACACAAACCCCGTCTCTCCCATCTACTCAGTCTCCCACTTCCAGCTCCACTCCCTCCAAAACCTCAAAATTCCAGTCAACACAATCTGGCACCACAACACCCTAATTCAGTAGTTAACCTTTCCTCCAAACCTCTCTCCCAATCCGAAACCTCTGTCCTATCCAAAGGCCTCACCTTCAGCCCCACTCCCAGATTCAACCAAACAGCCCTCGTCAAAGATTTACTGTCCTACACTCGTACTCTCTGCTGGAAGTATCACTTTGCCACGAAGAAAAATGATCCTAATCCTACCCATAATGATCCAACTGCCCAAGACACTATCCAGATTGAACCCTTCCTGGAACAGTTCCGTCCTCCGTCACAGCGGGACCCACCTCCTCTTCCTCAAAATCACCCTCTCCAAACCTTCCAGGAATTTCTGACTTCCAGCCTTGCCTCTCAGTCCTTCTTAAAAAACCTTAATCCTACTCCCAACATCACCACTGCTGAAGCCCAGGCTATCCGTGATCTGAAGGCTGACCGGTCCATCGTCATTCTTCCGGCGGACAAGGGTTCCACAACCGTGGTACTTGATCGTCGGGTGTATGTGGCTGAGGGGCTGCGTCAGCTTTCAGACAACACCACATACAAAGTTTGCCAAGGTAATCCCATTCCTGATGTCCAGGCGGAGCTTCAAGGAATCCTCAGAACCTTAGGCCCCCTACAAAACCTTTCACCTGACTCCATCAACCTCCTGACCGCACCGACACCCCGCACCCCTACCTTCTACCTTCCTCCTAAAATTCACAAACCCAATCATTCAGGCCGCCTCATTGTAGCTGGTTACCAAGCCCCCACAGAACGTATCTCTGCCTACGTAGATCAACACCTTCAACCCATTACGTGCAGTCTCCCATCCTTCATCAAAGACACCAACCACTTTCTCGAACGCCTGGAATCCTTACCCAATCCGTTACCCCCAGAAACCATCCTTGTAACCATTGATGCCACTTCCTTATACACAAATATCCCGCACGTCCAGGGCCTCGCTGCGAGGGAGCACTTCCTTTCACGCCGATCACCTGACACCCTACCTAAAACCTCTTTCCTTATTACCTTAGCCAGCTTCATCCTGACACTCAACTTCTTCACTTTTGAAGGCCAGACATACCAACAATTAAAGGGAACAGCCATGGGTACCAGGATGGCCCCTTCATACGCCAACCTATTCATGGGTCGCTTAGAGGAAGCCTTCTTGGTTACCCAGGCCTGCCAACTCAAAGTTTGGTACAGATTTATTGATGACATCTTCATGATCTGGACTCACAGTGAAGAAGAACTCCAGAATTTCCTCTCCAACCTCAACTCCTTTGGGTCCATCAGATTCACCTGGTCCTACTCCAAATCCCATGCCACATTCCTTGATGTTGACCTCCACCTGTCCAATGGCCAGCTTTACACATCCGTCCTCATCAAACCCACCAACAAGCAACAGTACCTCCATTACGACAGCTGCCACCCATTCCACATCAAACGGTCCCTTCCCTACAGCCTAGGTCTTCGTGGCAAATGAATCTGCTCCAGTCGAGAATCCCTGAAGCATTACACCAACTACCTGACAACAGTTTTCGCATCCCGCAACTACCCTCCCGACCTGGTATAGAAGCAAATAACCAGAGCCACTTCCCCATCCTCTCAAACCCAGAACCTCCCACAGAAGAACCACAAAAGTGCCCCACTTGTGACAGGATACTTTCCGGGACTGGATCAGATTCTGAATGTGGTTCTCCAGCAGGGATACGACTTCCTCAAATCCTGCCCTGAAATGAGATCCATCCTTCATGAAATCCTCCCCACTCCACCAAGAGTGTCTTACCGCCGTCCACCTAACCTTCGTAACCTCTCAGTTCATCCCTATGAAATCCCCAAACCACCTTCCCTACCCTCTGGCTCCTACCCTCGTAACTGCCCCTGGTGTAAAACCTGTCCCATGCACCCTCCCACCACCACCTACTCCAGTCCTGTAACCCGGAAGGTGTACACGATCAAAGGCAGAGCCACGTGTGAAAGCAACCACGTGATCTACCAACTGACCTACCTACACTGTTACGCATTCTATGTGGGAATGACCAGCAACAAACTGTCCATTCGCATGAATGGACACAGGCAGACAGTGTTTGTTGGTAATGAGGATCACCCTGTGGCTAAACATGCCTTGGTGCACAGCCAGCACATCTTGGCACAGTGTTACACCATCCGGGTTATCTGGATACTTCCCACTAACACCAACCTATCCGAACTCCGGAGATGGGAACTTGCTCTTCAATATATCCTCTCTTCCCGTTATCCACCAGGCCTCAATCTCCGCTAATTTCAAGTTGCCGCCACTCATACCTCACCTGTCATTCAGCAACATCTTTGCCTCTGCACTTCTGCCTCGACCGACGTCTCTGCCCAAACTCTTTGGCTTTAAATATGTCTCCTTCTGTCTGTATATGTGTGGATGTATATTTGTGTGTGTGCGAGTGTATACCCATCCTTTTGTCCCCCTAAGGTAAGTCTTTCCGCTCCCGGGATTGGAATGACTCCTGACCCTCTCCCTTAAAACCCACATCCTTTCGTCTTTCCCTCTCCTTCCCTCTTTCCTGATGAGGCAACAGTTTGTTGCAAAAGCTTGAATTTTGTATGTATGTTTGTGTTTGTTTCTGTGTCTGTCAACCTGCCAGCACTTTCATTTGGTAAGTCACATCATCTTTGTTTTTAGATATATTTTTCCTACGTGGCATGTTGCCCTCTATTATAACTCTCTCTCTCTCTCTCTCTCTCTCTCTCTCTCTCTCTCTCTCTATATATATATATATATATATATATATATATATATATATATATATAAAAAAAACAAAGATGATGTGACTTACCAAATGAAAGTGCTGGCAGGTCGACAGACACACAAACATACTCACAAAATTCAAGCTTTCGCAACAAACTGTTGCCTCATCAGGAAAGAGGGAAGGAGAGGGAAAGACGAAAGGATGTGGGTTTTAAGGGAGAGGGTAAGGAGTCATTCCAATCCCGGGAGTGGAAAGACTTACCTTAGGGGGAAAAAAGGATGGGTGTACACTCGCACACACACACATATCCATCCGCACATATACAGACACAAGCAGACATATTTAAAGACCAAGTGGCTAAAAATGATCAGTGATGTGCGAAAAACGGAAGTGGAAATAAAGTGAAAGTTATTAGAACTAGCCGAAATGGTTGTTAAATACGTGAAAACAGCTGTTATTGAACTAGAAACGGTGGACTTTATAGCTGCGGTAGTGTTGAAAGCGGAAAATAAAAATTTTTTTGGTTATGGTTTGGAAGTGGGTTACGTATTATTGAGTATATATAGGCGGGATAAAATTGTATTACGGTAAAAAGGGGAAGGTGAATACAAAGTGAGACTACTGGTAAAAACAGAAAGAGAAAATAAAGAGAATATAAGACAAAAGGAAAGATTTCGAAATGCAACAGCGACAATAACAAACGTAATTGTTGGGTTCAAATTAATGATATGGTTATAATAAAGGGAAACATTCCACATAGGAAAAATATATCTAGAAACAAAGATGATGTGACTTACCAAATGAAAGTGTTGGCAGGTCGACAGGCACACAAACAAACACAAACATACACACAAAATTCAATCTTTCGCAACAAACTGTTGCCTCATCAGGAAAGAGGGAAGGAGAGGGAAAGACGAAAGGATGTGGGTTTTAAGGGAGAGGGTAAGGAGTCATTCCAATCCCGGGAGTGGAAAGACTTACCTTAGGGGGAAAAAAAGGACGGGTATACACTCGCACACACATATTCACTTTAAATATGTCTGCTTGTGTCTGTATATGTGTGGATGGATATGTGTGTGTGTGCGAGTGTATACCCGTCCTTTTTTCCCCCTAAGGTAAGTCTTTCCGCTCCCGGGATTGGAATGACTCCTTACCCTCTCCCTTAAAACCCACATCCTTTCGTCTTTCCCTCTCCTTCCCTCTTTCCTAAAGAGGTAACAGTTTGTTGCGAAAGCTTGAATTTTGTATGTATGTTTGTGTTTGTTTGTGTGTCTGTCGACCTGCCAGCACTTTCATTTGGTAAGTCACGTCATCTTTGTTTTTTTTATATATATATATATTCACTTAAGAAAATTTTTATTAACAATCCGAACGAATTCAAAAGTAATAGCAGTGTACTTGGCTACAACACTAGGAGAAAGGATGATCTTCACTATTCAAGGTTAAATCTAACTTTGGCTCAGAAGGGGATAAATTATGCTGTCACAAAAGTCTTTGGTCACTTACCTAATAGCATCAAAAGTCCGACAGATAGCCATATAACATTTAAAAGGAAATTAAAAGAATTTCTTAATGGCAACTCCTTCTACTCATTAGATGAATTTTTGGATATAGTAAGTGGGTAATTTCCCCAACCCCCACAAAAAATTAAAAATTATTAAGTGTAATGTAATATTTTGTGTAATGTAATATCTTGTATAGACACCTTTTATTAACCTGACACGTTCCATATCATTACAAAGTGTCGTATTCAAGATCTATGGAACAAGTACTAATCTAATCTAATCTTTCTCAATCTTCTTCACAATGATAAGTTTAAGTGTGAAAGCCTTTTGGGTCAGACTTTAAGAACTACGTTATAGCCATATTTGCCTGAATAATGCCATTAAGGAACGATTGACACAAACAGAGCAAAGAAATTCAATACGAGAAGAATGGGTAGCTCTGAAAGATTTAACAGTGACAGCAGCATTGGACCAAGTAGGTAAAAAGATCAGGGCTAGTAGAAATCCTTGGGTAAAAGAAGAGATATTGAATTTAATTGAAGAAAGGAGAAAATATAAAAATGCAGTAAGTCAAGCAGGTGCAAAAGAATACAAACATCTCAAAAATGAAATTGACAGGAAGTGCAAAATGGCTAAGCAGGGATGGCTAGAGGACAAATGTAAGGATGTAGAGGCATATATCACTAGGTGTAAGATAGATACAGTCTACAGGAAAATTAAAGAGACCTTTGGAGAAAAGAGAAATACCTGTATGAATATCAGGAGCACACGTGGAAAACCAGTTCTAAGCAAAGAAGGGAAAGCAGAAAGATGGAAGGAGTATATAGAGGGTCTATACAAGGGCGATGTACTTGAGGGTAATATTATGGAAATGGAAGAGGACATAGATGACGATGAAATGGGAGATATGATACTGCATGAAGAATTTGACAGAGCACTGAGAGACCTAAGTCAAAACAAGGTCCCAGGAGTAGACAGCATTCCATTAGAACTAATGATAGCCTTGGGAGAACCAGCCCTGACAAAACTCTACCATATGGTGAGCAAGATGTATGAGTCAGGTGAAATACCCTCAGACTTCAAGAAGAATATAATAATTCCAATCCCAAAGAAAGCAGGTTTTGACAGGTGTGAAAATTACTGAACTATCAGTCCAATAAGTCAAGGCTGCAAATTACTGACATGAATTCTTTACAGATGATTGGAAAAACTGGGGAAGTTCAAGTTGGTTTCTGTAGAAATGTTGGAACACATGAGGCGATACTGACCCTACAACTTATCTTAGAAGATAGATTAAGAAAAGGCAAACCTACTTTTATAGCATTTGTAGACTTAGAGAAAGCTTTTGACAATGTTGACTGGAATACTATCTTTCAAATTCTAAAGGTGACGGGGGCCAAATACAGGGAGCAAAAGGCTATTCACAGTTTGTACAGAAACCCAATGGCAGTTAAAAGAGTCAAGGGGAACGAAAGGGAAGCAGTGGTTGGGAAGGGAGTGAGACACTGTTGTAGCCTATCCCCGATGTTATTCAATTTGTATATTGAGCAAGCAGTGAAGGAAGCAAAAGAAAAATTCAGAGTAGGAATTAAAATCCATGGAGAAGAAATAAAATCTTTGAGGTTTGCCGATGACATTGTAATTCTGTCAGAGACAGCAAAGGACCTGGAAGAGCAGTTGAATGGAATGGACATTGCCTTGAAAGGAGGATATGAAAAGACCATCAGCAAAAACAAAACGAGGATAATGGAGTGTAGTAGAATTAAATCAGGTGATGCTGAGGGAATTAGATTACGAAATGAGACACTTAAAGTAGTAGATGAGTTTTGCTGTTTGGGGAGCAAAATAACTGATGATGGTTGAAGCAGAGAGGATATAAAATGTAGACTGGCAATGGCAAGGAAAGCATTTCTCAAGAAGAGAAATTTGTTAACATTGAGTATAGATATAAGAGTCAGGAAGTCCTTTCTGAAAGCATTTGTATGGAGTGTAGCCATGTATGGAAGTGAAACATGGATGGTAAATAGTTTACACAAGAAGATAACAGAAGTTTTCAAAATGTGGTGCTACAGAAGAATGCTGAAGATTAGATGGGTAGATCACATAACTAATGAGGAGGTACTGAATAGAACTGGGGACAAGAGGAATTTGTGGCACATCTTGTCTAGAAGAAGGGATCGGTTGGTAGGACATGTTCTGAGGCATCAAGAGATCACCAATTTAGTAATGGAGGGAAGTGTTGATGGTAAAAATCATAGAGGGAGACCAAGGGATGAATACACTAAGCAGATTCAAAAGGATGTAGGTTGCAGTAGTTACTCATAGATGAAGAAACTTTCACAGGATAGGGGTAGCATGGAGAGTTACATCAAACCAGTCTGTGGACTGAAGACCATAACAGCAGTGTCATTTACACTCAACAAAATGTTAAACTTAATCCTGAACAACTTTTAATCACAAACTCCCATTCCAACAACATATTTCTCCCTTGAAACATCTGCTTGTTGTAATTTCCTTGTCAAGAGCTGCCCCAAGTGAGAATAAACTCAACTGAGTCCCAGCCACATATAAAACATTTTACAGGTGTTTCTCACTCCAGTTTTCTCCATCAAAGCCTAAAATGTTTATTTCATCTTTTTTTGTTTGTGATGGAATAAAGCTAATAAAGCTGCCATCACCAACACAGATAGGAGCTTCACTGCCAAATGGACTGTAGTTAGTAAACCATTCAGTTTCATTACACATGTGATCAGTAGCAGCAAAATCTAAAATCCTCACACGTTCCTCTATATACTTGCATACTACTATGAAGTAGTTTTGTTTATCAGGACATGCCCTCTCAATTTATACTGATTCTGACCTTGTTCCCTTGACATAGGGTTTCTGCAGTCTTTTGCATAATGGCCAGGTTTATTATATTTGGAGAAAACATTTCTGTAGTCTTTCATCCAATGGCAGTTTATTACATTTGAAACATTTACCTGTTTTCTTTTTTTCTTTTTTTTTATGGCGTTCTTTCTAAAATATTAGTTTTTATGTTGCTTACCTCCCAGGAACACCTCCTGCATTGTATCTTCCTGGAGATTTAGATGTGCTTGTCTTTGTTGGTCAGGATGTGTCGACTCCCATGCACTCAGAAAATGGTTATAGCTCATTGGTAACATCTTTACATCAGAGAAAACATAATAGGGTTAATTTAAACGTGTACATGGATATCCACAACTAAATATGGAGTATTTTACAAAATTTAAGATTTTTATTATCAGATACAATATTTAATAGCCAAAGTTATTTCGCACTGACATGAAAATTATATTCTCTTCTTTTGTTGTAACTAATGCACATGTACCAAAAGGGAACTGCGATGAAATGAAGAAGTTTAAAGTGCTGTTTTGTAATAAAAGTTAACGGATTTCCATAGTAATGTCCCAAAGACATCTTCGTACATCCATCTACTTTTTCCTCATTCATAATAAGATGAATTTATAAACATTAAGTATTAACAAGGAGATTGAAACCAGGTACACAGTAGTACATTGAAAAGACTGAATATGAACTTAATTTTTTGCGTACTGTATGTTCAACACTGCTACTGGAACATGCCACCTAAAAAACCAGGTTCACAATTCTGTCAGTGCCCAATGAGAAACCAATGATTTATGCATCAGAGGCATTAATGTCTGTAACTATTCATGTGCCTTGGGGGAGTAAAAATACGGAGTCACAACAAATGTTTTAATGCCTGTCCTGTATCTATTTCCTGTGGATGACACATTATTGTTTAACAAATTACACACTAGTTCCACCTGAGTCCCTGTTTGTTGATTCAGGAATTCATTCAGCTTCTCTGTTAGATGACTTTTTTTATCCAGATAACTTATAATGTCTTTCATCGAAAAGTTTTTCTTCTCTCTTCTTGTAACTTTCTCCTGCAGACTCTTGAATTTTCATCTGTTACTATGCAGCATTGATTAAAAAAAACTACACATTTCAGTGGCTATATCAACCATTTCTATTTGTGTCCCAGTTCAAACTCCTTAGATGCCTTCTAACTCTGAGTGAAATGAAACAAGATTCGAATCCTAGTTGTACAGATGTGAAACCAAGCTTGGAGAGTACTAGTGAGAAAATGTGCTTGTTTGGAAACAAATGCAACATTTATGTGCCTAAGAATTCAAGTGACTAACCTGTCCAGTATAATCATGAGATTCTACAGTAGGGTGTTCAGTTGTTATTCTGATCTGCCAACTTTGTTGCTTGTGCTTGGGCATTAAAAGCATTGGAAATGCAAACAGTGATGGCACTACTTCTGATTTGAGATGTCTTCTGAATGTACCAGACCTTACAAAATAATCTTCTTCCAAGAAGTGATGTCCACACAAAAAACTGTATGTAGGTGTTAAGCCTTTGTGTTTAGTGGCAGTGCTTCAACAAGTCACATTTTTGCAGAGGAAATCTCTTTGAAACAGAACAAACCTTGCAACATGCGTGAGGCAATGCTAAAGATATTTATGCGATTTTTGTCATTTCTTGACATTCACTTAATGTCGAGGGAAAGTTAAATCACCTTTCTTGCTCCACTGATTCCTAAAGCTGTATTCAGAGTAAGAAATAACCATTTTACACTCACAACATACACTCCATTAACAGCAAGTGAAACTTTCTATCCTAACTGGAAGATGGCAGGTGATGAGAGCAAACACTCTCAAGGTGTACAGGAAAATACTGTGCTCACAGACAGCAGATTTACATCCAGATAGTATACAGATCACTGACCTCCACCCACCACTTGATACATTGGCAGTGCACAAAATTCCATGCTCATGAAGTCAAGTGTACATAGAAACTACTAAAAGAAGCACCTACACCCAGTTTAATGAACATAAGAGCAATAGTGTTCTGGACAAAATGGATAAATCAGCAGTCACAGATTGTGAACTGGGACAAGAGAATCACTTAACTCGATTACCTGATACTGAAGTTTTATCAAAGTCCAATATTTACAACTTTGTGGAGTACATAGAAATTCAATAACATAAAAACAAATTTAATAGAAATGAAGACTGTCTGAAAGTATGCAATTTGAGAGCCTTAGTGCTAAATAAAGCAAACAGCCCCAACTCTTCTGCAGTACGAGCTCTGTTACAGATGCTGTGATAATTAGTGATCTTTGGCAGTGGTCAGATGAGTCACAACCCTACTATTGCGCACTTACATATAAACAGTTTGGCTTGCTGAGCTTGTTTGAGTTGGAAAGTCAACTAACAAAATCCAAAGGATGTCTCCAGCATTAGGAGATGAAATGTTAAGCACAGAAATATGCCTTAGACCACAGCCTAATGGCCATGTAACTAAAATGGAGAGGGATGCAAATACTGGCATACTGGCTATGAATAGCTGCATTGTATGGTTTCCATTACATTATTTTTCCCTGGGTTGCTACTCCCACATCACAGGAAACCCAATGTGGAATTTGGGAAATACAGAGAGGCAATAGCAGTCGGCTGAATCTCTGAATCAGTTGTGAGGCGTGCTTGTATAGTGGAGTTTCAACAACTTATTGGTGCAATATTTCAGTGTAGAATCTTCTGGCCAGCTGCAGGTGTATATGGTTTACAGATGAACGTGGTCAGAAGACTCGAGACTGAAATATGGTGCAGTGTGTTATGAAACAATCCACATCCAGGGAAATATTTAAAAGCCATAAAGCAAACAGTGACCACAACATAACTTATGGGTAGAGTGACTTGTTCACTTTTTGCATTATTATAAGCAGAACATTATGCTGATAGTAAACATAATACAAACAGGAAATTTTCTTAAATATGGCCACGATACAGACTTAAATATGCCACATTGTATTTAGCCAAAAAAATCTCAGTTGATGTAATGAAATCTGTAAAATTAAATCAGTGTGTTCATACTGGGATTCAAAATTGTGCTCTCCTATTTGGGGCTCTAGAACAAAGGATGATGATGATGATGTTTTGGATTGTGAGGCACTCAACTGCATGGTTATCAGCAATCTCATCACTTTAATGACTGATGATGAAATAATGAGGACAACACAAACACCCAGTCATCTCGAGGCAGGTGAAAATCCCCCCTGACCCTGCCGGGTCTACATTTTAAGAGATGTTAATATTTCAACAGGAAGTCAGAGAATACCACTCATGCCTTAGGTCTTACAACTTGCCAACTGCTGCTACATCACCGTATGAGGAGCAATCTATATTTGTGTGTGTTGGACGGGGGGGGGGGGGGGGAGTTTGAGTGCAAGCACACACATGCATTTACCTATGTTTTTGTAGGTTTGGATAGTCAGAATGGTGAAGGAATGGGGGAGATATATGGAGTTTTATGTGTTAATACATCATTTCTAGGAAAGAAACATATATCTGTAACTGATTTATTACAATTTATTTAAATTTCAGTATAGCTCTGAGTTTGCAACTCCAGTTAATAATATTAAAATTTTTTTGGAAAATCCAGGATGTAATCTAACAATATTATAAAAACGAAAGTTGCTACTCACCATATAGCGGAGATGCTGAGTCGCATATAGGCACAAGTCAAAAATAGATTACACACACACACACACACACACACACACACACACACACACACACACATTCACACAAATGCAACTCATATACACATTACTACAGTCTCAGACAACTGATGCCACACTGCGAGCAGCAGCACCAGTGCATGGGGGTGGCAACGGGTGGGAGTAATGAGGAGGCTGGGGCGGGAAGGGAGAGGGATAGTAGGGTAAGGGTGGCGGACAGTGAAGTGCTGCTGGGGAGTGAGAACGGATGAGATGGAGAGAGAGTAGGGCAGCTATGTGCAGTTTGGAGGTTAGATGGAGAGCAGGGTAGAGGTGGGGTGGGAGGGGGGTGTAGCAGAAAAAGAGAGAAGTAAAATGACTGGATGGGACAGTGGAATGAGGGCTGTGTAGTGCTGGAATGGGAACAGGGAAGGGGCTGGATAGGTGAGGACAATGACTAACAAGGGTTGAGGCCAGGAGGATTACGGGAATGTAGGATATATTGTGTAGAAAGTTTCCCCCTGTGCAGTTGAGAAAAGCTGGTGTTTGTGGGAATTATCCATGTGGCACAGGCTGTGGAGCAGTCATTGAAATGAAGGATGTCGTGTTTGGCAGCGTATTCAGCAGCAGGATGGTCCACTTGTTTATTGGCCTCAGTTTGTCGGGTTATTCATGTGGACAGACAGCTTGTTGGCTGTCATGCCCACATAGAGTGCAGCGCAGTGGTTGCAGCTTAGCTTGTAGATCACATGGCTGGTTTCACAGGTAGCCCTGCCGTTGGTGTGATAGCTGATGTTTGTGACTGGACTGGAGTAGGTAGTGGTGAGAGAATGTATGAGACAGGTCTAGCATCTAGGTCTATTACAGGGGTATGAGCCATGAGGTAAGGGATTGGGAGCCGGGGTTGTGTAGGGATGGATGAGTATATTGTGTAGGTTCGGTGAATGGCAGAATACTACTACGTGAGGGGTTGGAAGGCTAGTGGGCAGGACATTTCTCATTTCAGGGCACGACAAGAGGTAGTTGAAACCCTGGTGGAGAATGAAATTTAGTTGCTCGAGTCCTGGGTGGTACTCAGTTACGAGGGGAATGCTCTTCTGTGGATGGTGGGACTTAGGGAGGTGGTGGGAAACTTAAAGATGAGGCATGGGAGATTTGTTTTTGTACAAGGATGAGAGGATAATTACGGTCTGTGAAGGCTTCAGTGGGACCCTTGGTATATTTTGAGAGGGACTGCTCATCACTGCAGATGCGACGACTGTGGGTGGCTAGGCTGTATGGAAGGGACGTCTTGGTATGGAACGGGTGGCAGCTGTTGAACTGGAGGTATTGCTGATGGTTAGGTTAGGTTTGATATGGACAGAGGTACTTTGAAGTGGAGGTCACATCTAGGAAGGGGCTTGTTGGGTTGAATATGACCAGGTGAAGCAAATGGGGAAGAAGTTGTTGAGGTTCTGGGGAATGTTGATAGGGTGTCCTCACCCTCAATCCAGATTGGGGTATGGCTGTGGGCCCTCTCCCCTGCCCTCCATCTAATCTCTGGATTGCACATAGCTAACCTAATGTCTCTCCAGCTCATCGCTACTCACTCCCCAGCAGCATTTCACTGTCCAATGCTCCTACCCTACTATCCCTCCTCCTTACCCCCCACCCAGTCACCACTCCAATTATGCACTGGTGCTGCTGCTCACAGTGTGGCTTCAGTTGCCTGATACTGCAGTCATGTATATGTATGTGTGTGTGTGATCTATTTTTGATGAAGGCCTTTCTTGCTGAAATCTTTATTTGTGACAGTCTTTCTGTTGTGCCTATCTGTGACTCAGCATCTCCGCTATATGGCAAGTAGCAACTTTCCTTTCCAAAATTTTACTAGAATACTAGCAATGAAGTGTCTGATTCTTAAACATGAATTTTTCTATGAAGAATTAATGGAAAAACCATGAACATAAAATATTTTTCATTTACTTAACAACATGCTGCTTCATGTGTTGTATCCTTCAGATATTTTATTTCAGAGATACAGATATTATTTGTACACAAGTGGAGTTTGTTATGGTAAATGGACTTCGTAAAATGCAGATTTTAAACTATATTCTTACTGCTGTCTTATTTTAGTGCCATGTTTTTCTAATTAGTGTGTACCAATGAAGTCACTTCATCCTTCATTTAACTAGATTTAAAACTAAGAATACCAGTAAACTACGATAATTTGTGTACACCAGCTATAGTGTGTAATGTTAAATTGGTTTCAGTTCCACCTGATCCTCCATCATTGTCAGTGATAGCATCTTATGCTGATAGCCTCCAGCTGCAATGGACTGATAACCACAATGGTGGAAGCCCAATATTAGGTTTGTCTCTGTTTTTCTAATAATTATTCTTAAAGGGCAATATTTTCTTGTACTGTGCAGTGAAGATATGCCCTCAGCACACTTTCCTCTACAGCATGCAAATTTTATATCTTGATGTCATATTTATATTATTTATTGGTCCAGTTATTTACAATGAGATATAAATTTACAGGCTATGTGATTAACTATAAAAGGGACCATGGTGACTGGGAGGAGTTGCATATTGAATCAAGAGCAAATTCCCACTTGCTACAAAATTTGTGGTGTGGTACACGATATCAGCTCTACATAACAGCCTACAACAAGATAGGTACAGGTCTTCCATGTGATATTGTGAATGCATACACAAAAGGAACAGGTACATAGCTTCTTATTTGTAATGTTAAATTTGTAAATGAGGTATATAACTTGCTAAGAGGAGGAAATAGGGAAGTTACAATGTTGTGTTTCTTGAAGAAGGATAGCCATGCATGTAAATGCATTTTCTTACAGTTCCAGTGAAACCTAAACAGAGCCAGTTGCTGACTGTGAATTCAACAGTTGTGACCATTTGGTTGGATTCCTGGGGTGATGGTGGCTGTGCAATACTCTATTTCATTATTGAATACCATGATACTGAACGGTCCCGAGACTGGACATTAGTGTCAAACAATGTGCTTCCAACAGAACGAGTTTACAGTGTTTTGGATCTTACACCTGCAACAAAGTATAGGCTTCGAGTTACAGCTCACAACAATGCAGGCTCAACAATAGCTTATTACAACTTCACTACACTTACTGTGGAAGGTGGTATGTATGATATAATTTTTATATACATGAAATGTGTAACACTATCTATAGTTTCACATTTTAAATGAGTATATTGTGAATGGTTCTCTCTGTTAAAATGAAAAATTAACGCCATTGACTAAAATCTGAAATAAAATAATAGTTGAATTTGCTTTATCCAGTTATTGAAATTTCTCATAACTACGGATGGGAAGGAGCAAACTGTTTTGCTTTGAAAAGACCTTTAATGACCATGACCGCATTCAGTATTATTTATTCTGATGACTGGTTTCAGCAAAAACATTTTGTTGTTTTATGTCCTGTTCCATTAGGACTGTACCACACCTGCCATGTTGACATTATAGTGGATGGGACATGGCACACTCCCACACATGTTTGTTAAAAATAAAACAGGTTTGTCACAAATAAAAATAATATAGTTAAAAAGCACCATGTATAACTAGGGATGGATGTGCACACATAATGTTCCACTAGTGCTTGGTAAATGCTGAATAGGCTATTTTACTATGTTAAAAATATGGTTTGGATTGCTGTTAATTGGAGTGATTATAACATTCAAACTGCATTTACACTGAATATTCTCACAAAATATCTCTTTTATTTTTATGTAATTAAAGCTTAAATATCAAGATTTGCTCATGCAATTGAAGATGCTCGTTATTGGCTAAGGCTCTGGTGACACCATAGACTTGCAGTAACATGAAGCTATACATGTGTCACAGGAGTGTTAGCCAAAGTTACTAGGATTCTACAAACTTTTTCTGCAAATAGTTGAGCTATTTAATGATGGAAAGTGCATTTACAACTTTTAAGTAACAATAGAAAGAAATTTTGTGAAGACTGATAGTGGAAACCTTAATAAAATTATGCTCCTCTCATTTAAAGCAGCAATATGTGCAAGGACGGACATTCTTATCCCTGCTCCATGCAACATCATTGAACTCACCCAGAACTAAAGAATTGTGGAACTTTTGCTAATGGGTCCATATCTTATATCTAGATTGTTGACTATTTCAATGGTGGGATGTATTGTATGCAGCTTCACATTAATCTTAGTCTGAGAAATACAAAATATTACCTTTTTTTGGAAAGCATTGTTTGTAGTGAAGGTATCACCATACTCCCCCACTACAACAAGGTGTAGGACGATGAGGTTTTGTATGCAAAGAGATATAAAGCATTTACAACATGCAGGTAACACAAACGTGGCATTTGTGAGTGTAAACTAACGTCATGTGTGAAGCAGACTTAACTTCATTTATTGCAACATGATAAAACTTCAAAAGCTTAAACAATAAGGATTCTAGCTGGACAGTACAAAAATAAAAATAAAATATTGTTTTGAATGTGACATGTGTGAACAGCTACTGCAAAAATTAAGTGCATGTAAACACCAAAGAAAACACAATAATACTCTGTAATCGGTGTGCTGAAGTTTAGTAATTGTGAATTGGTTTTCATATGAAAGGACTGTCAAAATGTTTTATAAATAAGTTAAAATATTGTTGTAGGCTAGATTTGAATCAGGAGCCTATGTATATCATCTTTCAATAGTACACAGTCCACAACTCTACCAACCAATCTACAAATGCTGTACAAGGAAGCGGGTAGAACAATAATTTTTACTAAGACTTTAATTTTTTCGACTGATGCAATCCTCCTTTGTAACAGCGAGAAAGTGTATATGACAGGTAAATTAATTTTAACTTTAGAGAGTTAAGAGAACTTTGGCATTGACACAGTAGCATTTTGCCAGTACAGTGCAAGCAATTTTTATGCACTTTCTCAAACTCTGGAACACTCAAAAACAATTTTTCAAGAGTTTTTATGGATGTATTTGTAGTATGATACTACACACCATTTGGAATCGCATTTTCTGAAACGTAAATTCCAAAACAAGACATCACTGTGAGTTAGCTTTATGATAGTAGTAGCAGCAAGCTGGCCGTTGACACCATAGGCATCATATGACTCTAGTGGAGCATTTTAGTGGGCTTTCAAATTATTTGGAATTCATTTCTGTTTTTATAAAAGAATACTGAAATTCAGGAAGGAAAAAGTATATTATGATCATAAAATGACATAATTAACTATTTAACAGTCAAATGCCCTACTGTGTAACAGTGCACATGTGTGCACTGTTATGCAGTTCATCATCTAACAAGCATCAGTGGAATTCTGTATGTGTGGTTATCCCTAGTTACAGAAAGTGTTTTTTAATTTTTTTTATATGTAACAAACCTGTGTGAAATGTACTTTGACTTATCCACTATAATATTGATATGGCAGGTGTGATACAGTCATATTGGAACAGGAAGTATAACAACAAACTTTATTTGAAGATCAGAAGATGACAGTCTTAACTGTTGTAACTGGTCATCAGGAATAAATAATATTGAATGCTACCTTTGCCACTAAAAGTTTCTTATCCAAGTATATTTTGGTAAGTATTAAAAATATAGAAGATAGCAGTTGTGAAATGCATATATTTGTCAATGCATTTAGTAATGACCCCAGTATTTAGAAGATGACAACTAAAACATAAAAATTGTATTGATTGATTGTTTTTGTTGTGGTCTTCAGTCCAGAGACTGGTTTGATGCAGCTCTCCTTGCTACTATATCCTGTGCAAGCTTCTTAATTTCCAAGTAACTATTGCACCCTGCATCCTTCTGAATCTGCTTAGTGTATTGATCTCTTGGTCTCCCTCTATGACTTTTACCCTCCACACTGCCCTCCAACACTAATTAGTTAGTTAGTTAGTTAGTTAGTTGGTGGTGCATCACAACATGTCCTACCAACCGATCCCTTCTTCTAGACAAGTTGTACCAGAAATTCCTCTTCTTCCCAATTCTATTCAGTATCTCCTCATTAGTTACATGATCTACTCATCTAATCTTCAACATTATCCTGTAGCACCACATTTCAAAAGCTTCTATTCTCTTCTTGTCTAAACTAATTTTCATCCATGTTTCACATACAAATACTTTCAGAAAAGACTTCTTGACAATTAAATCTATACTCAATGTTAACAAATTTCTCTTCTTCAGAAACGCTTTTCTTGCCATATTCAGTCTACATTTTATATCCTCCCTACTTTGACCATCATCAGTTATTTTTCTCCCCAAATAGCAAAACTCATCTATTACTTTAAGTGTCTCATTTCCTAATCTGATTCCCTCAGCATCACCTTATTTAGTTAGACTACACGTCATTATTGTCATTTTGCTTTTGTTGATGTTCATCTTATAGCCTCCTTACAAACCACTGTCCATTCTGTTCAACTGCTCTTCCAGGTTTGTATTGATCACATTGTTGAATAGATTTCCATTGCAACAAATCTTATGAATGTGTCTTGGTTTTTCTTCAGTCTTGCTTTCAATACCAAGCACAATGCCAGGATTGTCTCTCTGGTGTCATTACCTTTTGTAAGGCAAACAGGTCATCACCAAACAATTCCTCCATTTTCTTTTCCATTCTTCTGTATCAATACAAGAGAAGGAAAGTTGCTACTCACCATATAGCGGAGATGCTGAGCCGCGATAGGCACAATAAAAAGATTCACACAATCATAGCTTTTGGCCATTAAGGCCTTTGTCAGCAGTAGACACACATACACACACACACTCACGCAAACGCAACTTGCACACACATCTGCAGTCTCAGAGAGCTGAAACTAAACTGCAAGCAGCAGCACCAGTGCATGATGGGAGCGGCAACTGGGTGGGGGTAAGGAAGAGGCTGGGGTGGGGAGGGGGGAGGGATAGTAAGGTGGGAGTGGCAGACAGGGTCTCACTGAAGCCTTCACTGACCGTAATTATCCTCCCATCCTTGTACAAAAAGAAATCTCCTGTGCCTTATCTTTCCAGTCTCCTACCACCTCACAAAGTTCCACAGTTCGGCCACAGAGAAGCATTCCCCTTGTAATTCAGTACCATCTGGGACTGGAGCAACTGAATTACATTCTCTGCCAGGGTTTTAATTACCTCTCGTCATGCCCTGAAATGAGAAATGTCCTACCCACTATCCTTCCCACCCCTCCTACCGCGGTATTCCGCCGTCCCCCGAACCTACACAATATACTCATCCATCCTTACACAACCCCTACTCCCAATCCCTTACCTCATGGCTCATACCCCTGTAATAGACCTAGATGCGAGACCTGTCCCATACATCCTTCTACCACCACCTACTCCAGTCCGGTCACTAACATTATCTATCACATCAAAGGCAGGGCTACCTGTGAAACCAGTCATGTGATCTACAAGCTAAGCTGCAACCACTGTGCTGCATTCTATGTAAGCATGACAACCAATAAGCTGTCTGTCCGCATGAATGGCCACCGACAAACTGTGGCCAAAAAACAAGTGGACCACCCTGTAGCTGAACACGCTGCCAAACATGATACCCCTCATCTCAATGACTGCTTCACAGCCTGTGCCATATGGATCCTTCCCACCAACACCAGCTTTTCTGAATTGCGCAGGTTGGAACTTTCCCTGCAATACATCCTACGTTCACGTAACTCTCCTGGCCTCAACCTTCGTTAGTCACTGTCCTCACCCATCCACACCCCTCCCTGTTCCCATTCCAGCACTACACAGCCGTCATTTCACTGCCACACCCAGTCTTTTAATTTATTTTATTTTTATTTCTCTCCATTCCACTACTTACCCCTCCCCCCTCCACACCTTCTCTCCTACCCTCCGTCTAAACTGCAATGCTTCACTGTCCGCCACTCCCACCTTACTATCCCTCCCCCTCCCCGCCCCAGCCTCCTCCATACCCCCACCCAGTCGCCACTCCCATCATGCACCAGTGCTGCTGCTCACAGTGTAGTTTCAGCTCTCTGAGACTGCAGATGTGTGTGCAAGTTGCGCTTGCGTGCGTGTGTGTGTGTGTGTGTGTGTGTGTGTGTGTGTGTGTGTGTGTGTGTGTGTCTACTGCTGACAATGGCCGAAAACTATGATTGTGTGAATCTTTTTATTGTGCTTATCGCGGCTCAGCATCTCTGCTATATGGTCCTTCTCTCATATTGTTACATTCCATCCTGGATTTTCCATTCTTCTGTATATTACGAGGGCTATCCACGAAGTACATTACGTTTTCGTTTGTGTCCATTTGGGGCGGGGCTAGTGCGGCCATCTTGGTGTCATGGCATTCCGCCGCTCAGTCGGCATCCTGCCGTGCTAGTGAGAGGTTCGTGCTGTACTCCGTTCAGTTACTGTGACAGTTTGAAATGGCAGCGTTAATTGAAAATGCCGCGAAGTGTGAAGTGCATGCTGTAATAAGGTTTCTGACTGCAAAAAACTGTACACCGATAGAAATCTATTGGCAGCTTTGTGAAGTGTATGGGGACAACATAATCACTGAAGGTGGAGTGCATCAAGGGGTCATAAAATTTAAAAATGGCTGAACTAACATTCACGACGAAGAGCAAAGTGGAAGACCCAGCATAGTGACTGCCGAACTTGTCAAAAAAGTCAATGCCGCGGTCCTTGAAAACCTTAATTTCACAATAATGGAACTCTCTATGAGTTTTCCACAAATTTCACGAAGTTTGTTGCACGAAATCATTACCGAAAAGCTTGGTTACCACAAGTCTTGTGCAAGACGGATACCAAAAATCTTGACAGAGATTCACAAAAATCAGCGAATGGCTGCAGCGTTAACGTTTTTGGACGCTTACGAGAAAGATGGTGACTCATTACTCGATCACATCGTTACTGGTGACGAAACATGGGTTAAGCATGTGAACTGCAAGACAAAATTGCAGTCAATGCAGTGGGGGCACACAAATTCCCCCCAAAAACCCAAGAAATGCATGCAGACAATGTCAGCAAGGAAGGTGATGGCGGCTGTCTTTTGGGACAGAAAAGGTGTGATTTTTGTGGATTTCCTGGAAAGAGGCACTACAATAAACTCTCAAAGGTATTGCCAAACTCTGCACAACCTCAGAAGAGCAATACAAAACAAGCACAGGGGAAAGTTGGGCTCAAAGATCTTGCTGATTCACGACAACGCCCGGGCCCACATGGCAAATGCCACTTGTGAAGTTCTCGAATCTTTTAAGTGGGAGTTGTTCACTCATCTGCCGTAAAGGAATTTCCAAGCTTGTCCATGGCTACGATAAGTGCCTTAATTTAAATGGCAACTATGTAGAAAAGTTGTATTTAAGTGTGGCTTTCATCTGTATATAATAAAAAAATTTTCCAATACTTTATTTATTTTTAATTCCAAAACGTAATGTACTTTGTGGATAGCTCTCGTATTTGTGTCAGCAACTTCGATGCATGAGCTGTTCAGCTGATTGTGCGATAGTTCTCACACTTATCTGCTCTTCTCTCTTCAAAACTGAATGGGTGATATTTTTCTGAATTTCTGATATCAGCTGTCACATAAATTCCACACACCACCTTGAATAGTTAACTAGTTGTTTGGTTGACACCCCTCTCCCCCCATCCCCCCCCCACCCCCTCCCCCCTTCCCACACACATGCACACCACTCTTTCCCGCTAGTGAGTTCAGAAATTCCAATGGAATGTCAAGTTCTCTCCCTCATAGAGACCTTCAGTATACTCTTTCCACCTATCTACTCTTTCCTCTGCATTTAACAGTGGAATTCCCATTGCATTCGTAATGTTATCACCCATTCTTTTAATTCACCAAAATTCTTTCGGCTTTTCCATAAGCTGAGTCAGGCCTTCCAACAATCATTTCTTTTCTCATTTCTTCACATTTTTCCTGCAACCATTTCTGTTGGCTACTCCGCATTTCCTGTTTATTTTATTTGTATGTGATTTATATTTCTGTTATTCCCAGAACATTTATGTATTTCCTTCTTTCATCAGTCAGTTGAATTATTTCTTTTGTTACTCAAGGTGTCTTCAGAGTTATCTTCCTAGTACCTCTGTCTGACTGCCCAACATCTGTGATTGCCCTTTCTAGATACTCCTCATCAACTGGCCTGCCTACAGTGGTGTTCTCTATCACAGTATCCACATTCTTAACAAACTTTAAATATGTCTCATCATTCCTAAGTACTTTAGTATTGCAATTCCTTCCACACTAAATCTTCTGAACGATTCTCTTAAATTTCAGTCTGTTCTTCAATGTTACTAAAGTATCTATATGCACCTGGATATCCCTACAATTCCGTATCTGATTTAGGAATCTCTGACTGTGATGTAATTCATCTGGAATCTTCTTGAGTCTCTGGGTATTTTCCAATTATACCTTCTCCTCTTGTAATTCTGTAACAGAGCATTTGCTATTACCATCTGATATTTATTGCAGAACTCAATTATTCTTTCTCCTCCCTCATTCCTACTGCCAAGCCCATATTCTCCTGTAACCCTTTCTTCTATTCCTTCCCCTACAGCCGCATTCTAATCCCCTATGACTATTAGATTATCATCTCCCTTTACATACTGAATTACTCATTCAGTATCCTCATAAGCTTCTCTATCTCTTCATCTCCTTGCGAAGCCAACATGTATACTGGAACTATAGTTGTCGGCTTTCATGTGCTGTCAAATCTGCTGAGAATAACCCTATCACTGAACTGTTTGTAGTAACTCACTCTCTGCATTGCTTTCCTATTCATAATGAATCCTACTCCCATTGTACCATTTTCTGCTGCTGTTGGTATTGCCCCACATTCGTCTGACCAGAAATTCTTATCTTTTTTCCATTTATCATCACTGATCCGCACTATATCTAGACTGAGCCTTTGCATTTACATTTTTGGAGTTTCTAGCTTTTCTATTAGTTTCAAACTTCTGACATTCCATGTTCTGACTCATTATCCCTTAATTGGTTATTCCATCTTTTTCTCATGTTCACTTTCTCACTGACAGTCCCCTCCCAGAGATCTGAATGGGAGACAAATCCGGAATCTTTTGCTAATGGAGGGACCATCATGAACTTTTTCAGTTGCAGGCCACATGTTCATTGGCTACATGTTATGTGCCTTTAATGCAGTGGTTTCCATTGCTTTCTGCCTCCTCATGCCGCAATCATTGCAGATTCTTCTGTCACTTACGGGCAGTTTCTGACCTATCAGTTCCTCTGCCATCTTTCACAAGGCTGTTGGCAGAGTGGAGTGACTTCTTAATTCTTTGGTCACAACTGCTGACAGTTTTTATTCAAAATTTAAGCAGTGGCTGGGTTCTAATCTGGAAAGAAGGATGTTTTGGTTACTAGTCAGAGACACTCCCCTAGACCATGGACTCATAAGTGTTGCTATGTGAAGACAAAGTGAAAAGTTCTCAGCCTAACAGTACACACTTCCAATTATTAGTTAAAAATGATCATATTTTTACAAAGTTGCTGATGAGTCTTCGGGGCTGTATGGCTGTGGTCGAAGAAACTTTACAGTTCCTGACGTATCATCCAGAGCTGCGCTGGATATCTTTGGATGTGCTCCTGGCAATGCTGAATCTTGCCGACAGATAGTATTGCTAGGAGCACCTGCAAAGATGTCCACTGCAGCTCTGGGCAGAATTTCAGTAACTGGAAAGTTTCTTCAACTACAGCCATACAGCCAGAAGACTCATAAGCAACTATGACATCCAGACTTCATTGTATGATATTTTTACAAAGTTATCTTTTTATTCAGTTCACCATTTCATTATTTTTCCAGCCCTTAGATTCCATCCCTGAAGTGTAATTGTGAGAAGTTTGGAAAACATCCAACTAAACTGTAAAACTTTTTTATTTATATGTGAGAGTAGGTGGAAGTCAGAGTATAGGAAATCTGATGATTAGGGTGGATGGTTGAACAGTTCATATTTCATATCACTCAGTTTTTCCACTGTGCATTTACCTTTACAGACAGGACATGAAATATGACTTCCCCCCCTATTCTTTTACAATCCAGGCATCATCTTAGCCATTTCTTCAGATAGTCTGTCCATAAGGCTATTGTGATAGATACCAGTTATTGATTTAGACAAGGTAATTAACAGGAAGATTCAGTTTTGCTTCCAAGGAAACACTGTCCATGACATATCTGGGTTATGAAAATGATTGTTGCCTTTTTTCATGCAGGTTACCCAGCTTTCACTCACAGTGTTGATTACTGTTTCAGTTCTGCCTTTATGTTGGAGATTCATATCCCATTCACAATAACAAATTTATGCACAAATCCAATGGAGTCCTCTGTGAAATTAGTTTTTATATTTGCTTTTGGTCAACATTAAATAAAGATAGCACTTATTTTTAAGT
Source organism: Schistocerca piceifrons (assembly GCF_021461385.2). Lineage (NCBI taxonomy): Eukaryota > Metazoa > Arthropoda > Insecta > Orthoptera > Acrididae > Schistocerca > Schistocerca piceifrons. The sequence goes on from NC_060142.1 coordinate 62,302,475, forward strand.
AGCTTCACAAAGTAATTCTTAATATAAATTTAGTGTACTGCTTCCTCTGATATTGTTATGGCGTCAGCTATTTCACATCTTTTTAATTTCTGTTGCTCCAGTACCATATTGAGCACTTTCCCAGTGTATTCATCTGTGGTTTTAGTTTTGGGATGTCACTCAACATCTCCAAAAGAAGCTTGGCGTGCTTGAATTCAGCTGTCTATTCATTAACTGTTGAAAATCGTGGAACAGACTCCTTATAAAACTTCACCAGTTTGGATGAATTTATATTGGTGATAAACCATCTAACTCAAAGAAAGGTGTACTAGTTTATCTATGCTGAAGCATCAAAGAAACTGGTATAGGCATGTGTATTCACGTACAGAGATATGTAAACAGGCAGAATATGGCACTGCGAACAGCAGCACGCATGTAAGACAACAAGTGTCTGGCACTGTTGATAGTTTGGTTACTGCTGCTACAATGGCAAATTATTAAGGTTTAAGTGAGTTGGAACATGGTGTCATACGAGCAATGGGACACAGCATCTCTGAGGCAATGATGAAGTGGGGATTTTCCCATACGAACATTTCACGAGTGTACCATGAATATCAGGAATTCTGTAAAACATCAAATCTTCAACATCGCAGTGACCAGAAAAAAATTCTGCAAGAACTGGACCAATGACAACGGAAGAGAATTGTTCAATCTGACAGAAGTGCAGCCCTTCTGCAAATTACTGCAGATTTCAATGCTGGGCTACCAACAAGTGTCAGCGTGTGAACTGTTTAATGAAACATCATCGATATGGGCTTTCGGAGCCAAAGGCCCACTCGTATACCCTTGATGACTGCACAACATAAAGCTTTAGCCTCACCTTGGCCTGTCAACACCGACATTGGACTGCTAATGACTGGAAACATGTTGCCTGGTCGGACGAGTCTCATTTCAAATTGTATTGAGCGTTTCAAATTCTATCGAACAGATGGACATGTACAGGTATGGAGACGACCTCATGAATCAATGGACCCTGCATGTCAGCAGGGCACTGTTAAAGGTGATGGAGGCTCTGTAATGGTGTGGTGCATGTGCAGGTAGAGTGGTATGGGACACCTGATATGTCTAAATACGACTCTGACAGGTGATCATGTCTGATCTCCTGCATCCATTCTGACAGACTTGGGCAATTCCAGCAGTACAGTGTGACACCCCACACATCCAGAATTGCTACAGAGTGGCTCCAGGGACACTCTTCTGAGTTTAAACACTTCCGCTGGCCACCAAACTCCCCAGACATGGCGATTATTGAGCATATCTGGGGTGCCTTGCAACTTGCTGTTCAGAAGAGATCTCCACCACATTGTACTCTTACAAATGCAGGATTCATGGTGTCAATTCCCTCCAGCATTACTTCAGACATTAGTTGAGTCCATCATGTTGCAGCACTTCTGCATGCTTGTGGGGGCCCTACATGGTATTAGGCAGATGAATCAGTTTATTTGGCTCTTCAGTGTATTTGTACAAGAACAACACACACACACACACACACATGGCTGCCCACTTGTTCCTCCTCCCGGAACCTTAGCAGTTCTTTTGCAGCTGGCATTATTACATTTACAACTAATAATACAAAGCAATAAAATAAATAGTTTACAACTTGTTAATAATTTTACACAACTTTTTATACATTTACTAATAGACTATTAGTGAAGACAGAGGTCGGAGTGACTAAAAACTGCCTAAGAGTCTGTGTAACTTGAAATTTCTTATTGATAATAAAGAAGTTATTGAGGTCAGCAGGAGATGTGTCGTCTGGGAGATCCACCAGTGGAGTATTTGTAGGAATTATGCCATTTAGTGTTATGAGAAAGAGATTTGCTGTATGTCCTCCCATGCACCACCTGCACATGTTTATTTATTCATAAGCCCGTTAGCCAGTTTTCAAACTGCAAAAGGCACTGTCCACTGTTACATATGTATGTTATCACTGTTGAAATGCTGGTTGTATTACCTAGTATGCAGCTGCTTAAATGCATTTTGATTACACTTATGATATACAGGTTAAATCAGTTATACTATAAAGAGTTGTTATATACACACTCTTAAGAGTAATACCCATAGGAGCTGTTTGTTTAAAATTACTTATATCACTTATTACAAATTCATCAACAATGTGAAAAGCTTTTCTTTTCAGATAGTTTCTTTTATAACTTTTCTAAACTTATTAGTTTTCAACTTCCTCATCCCACTGCGTAATTTGCAGAATTTATTTATTTATTTAGTCTCATCCAGGGAGTGTACAAATATTTCATGTTCCTAGTTCTATAAGAGTTAATTTTTGGTCTAGTATCATGTTTATCCCAATTGACCTTGTGGGCATAATGGTGCGAAATATGTGTAGACATTGGACAGTCATCATTTTGCTTTCAGTGAAATGCATTTTGCAAGCAGTATTGGCTGTTAAGACACATGCATCAAATGGCTTTCTTCTGGCAAAGAAAAACTCGATTTGCATGTGGAGGAAGGCATAATAAGTAAACAGTAGTTGTTTTATGCTAACATGAGTGCTTAATTTCCTGATTAGGTACAATGCATGGGATAGTTTGCTGTATAAATTATATTTGTTTGTGTTCCAGTTTAATTTGGTATTGAGGCAGATACCTAATAATTTGACAGAGTCTTTGCCATGGCATGCATTACCTGCACCTTTCAGGGAAGATGCTGTACTCACAGTTTTGCTATTGTCTGGTGTTAATTCATTTGCCTGAAACCAGGAAGATGACTTTTCCATCGTGAGTTCAGTAATTTCCTCCATAGCATTTGAGTCAGTATGGGAAGTGATAAATTGTGGTATCATCTGCATACATTACTGCTTTGAAAGGTAGTAGGCTAGGCATATAATTAACATAAGCAATGAACAAAAAACGTATGAGTACTGATCGATAAGCTCTCCTCTTAAGACCTTCAGAAAGTCTGATTTTTTTGTTTGTGTCTGTCAGGACCATTTGCATTCTATTGAAATAATCAGTTTTTAGTACATAGTAAAAAAATTATCACACTAAAATTTCACAATGCTCCAAACAAGGATATGTACATCCCATTTGTCTCTATCAACAATGAACTAGCACAGAATCCAAATTGTTAGGACTATAGCTGTAAAACAATGTAAAATGGAATAAAAATATTGACTGCCTCAAAGAAAAGCAAGACCTGTTCCCTTCTTTACTCACTAAAACCCTGCTGTAGTGAGGAAACAGTAAAGAAGGCATATCATACTTACTTTCATTCTCACCTGAAATACCGCATCACTTTCTGGGGAAACTCTAAAGAAGCTATCAGAACATCCAAACTGCAAAAAAGGCTCATTACAATCCAATTCATGAACAATGGCAGTCCACGCAGATTGAGCCATTGACAAGGTTGAAGTATTGTTCATTCCAAGCAATTGTTGCAGTACTTGCATCCATGTAATTTGTGCTTGCAGAAAGTTTATTATCTGTCACTTGTTTTTGTAGAATTTGTCACTTAGCACCATCATCACCCATGACAACTCACAACAGATAGGCTTTTAAAAAATCACTAAATAACTCCCGGGATCATGTTTAATGCTCACAGTGGCTACAATGTTCCCAGCAGAATGCTCTGAATACTACTGAATGCTCATTGGCTGTTGTAGAATGCATGGCGTCAAGTGTGTAAACAAGCCTTAACTTGACCCCCATCTTTGATGACTCCATGTACATTATGGAAATCCTTATATTCTTTAAAATAAATGTAATAGGTAAGGATTGGAAAAAAAGAAAAAAAAAACTCTGAGATTCATGATCACTTTATCAGACAAAACAAAAACTTACATATGAGCCGAATCAACACATCCCTGTGCCAAAACTTTACTTCCCACATGGCAGTTAAACTTTATAACAAACTTCCCAAAAACATAACAGCAATTACTGAAGTCAGAACCTTCAGAAAATCTTGAAAGTCTTATTATTGCATCAGTGCTTTTACTCCCTTGAAGAATATTTAAATTTATGAAAGTATATAAATATTTAATGTATGCAGAGTGTTATTGTAATTTTGGATAAGTGTGCATAGAAATCACTTTCACCTGGCTACTTATAAACTGGTTATCCAATATCTTATGCATAAGCTGCTTTCATGCACAACAGAAGCTACAAAATACATTATACAATTAATTCAAGTATGATTTTTAATAATGCTAGTTTCATATGTGTTATTCCATAATGTTTTAGTTTATTTACAAGAATATTATGTGATATTGAGTCAAAGGCCTTTTTTCCTCCCAATATCCTGCACAGCTTTAATTGTGGTCTGACATTCATAAAATCCATATTGGGACTGATTTAAGAGGTGATTGTTCACAAAATATTCATTTAGTTGATTTTTCATTATCACATCAATGACTTTACGTATTATGGGGACTATAGAAAGCAGTCCATAAATTTCTGGTAATTCCCTATCCCCCTTTTTATGCACAGATATACAATTACAGTTAGCTTTAAAAAGTCAGGAAAGACACTTTCTTCAAACATGCAGTTTATAAGGCAGTTCAGGGGATTTCTATAGTTTGTCTTACAATATAGTCACTAATGAGGTGACTTACCGAACGAAAGCGCTGGCAGGTCGATAGACACACAAACAAACACAAATATACACACAAAATTCAAGCTTTCGCAACAAACTGTTGCCTCATCAGGAAAGAGGGAAGGAGAGGGGAAGACGAAAGGAAGTGGGTTTTAAGGGAGAGGGTAAGGAGTCATTCCAATCCCGGGAGCGGAAAGACTTACCTTAGGGGGAAAAAAGGACAGGTATACACTCACACACACGCACATATCCATCCACACATACAGACACAAGCAGGTCTGCTTGTGTCTGTATGTGTGGATGGATATGTGCGTGTGTCTGAGTGTATACCTGTCCTTTTTTCCGCCTGAGGTAAGTCTTTCCGCTCCTGGGATTGGAATGACTCCTTACCCTCTCCCTTAAAACCCACTTCCTTTCGTCTTCCCCTCTCCTTCCCTCTTTCCTGATGAGGCAACAGTTTGTTGCGAAAGCTTGAATTTTGTGTGTATATTTGTGTTTGTTTGTGTGTCTATCGACCTGCCAGCGCTTTCGTTCGGTAAGTCACCTCATCTTTGTTTTTATATATAATTTTCCCCACGTGGAATGTTTCCTTCTATTATATTAATATAGTCACTAAGTTTTACTTCCACATCTACTATATGCTTAGGGGAAACAGATTTACATTCTGGCTGACAATTACTGTGTTAGCTGGCTTCAAATTTTCCACTCAGTGAGATAGCTAAGGCCAGTTCACTGTCATCATTGGCTACTGTCTCATCATTATGTATGGTGCATTTCCCTGAACAGACAAAGCAGATTGCATTGATCTGAGCTAAGTGGAATAGATAGAACACAACAAGAATAAAACTACATTGATATCAAAGTAACCTCTATCCGAGGATAAGTATTTTTTACCTCGTCCTTGCATGTGTACTCTGTAAGTGCAGGGAGAGTAAGTTGTTATCAAAGAGAGAGTTCTATAAGGAAACAAAATTTACATTTTCTTTTTTTAGTCACTCATATCAGTCTCACTTCTTACAGTCTGCAGTACAACTTTACCTGTTATCACAGCACATCAGTCCTGATAACTTTTTTTCTGCTGAGAAGACATATACGTGTCCAAATTAAACTGTAGTATATTGATTCCTTTATTCCCAATACAAACCTTAATTGTTTTGACTGTTTGATTTTGAAGTTATTCACCACTCCAACTTTTCTTATTATTTCTTCCCATGTTTTAGCTCCAAGGGAATTTATTTAAAAATCCTTATTAATTTTTAAAATTTCTCCTGGTAGGCATTTGATTGCACCCATAAAATATTTATTAGATTAATATTTCTATAGTTGTTATCTAACCTTTTATTATCTCTTATTTCAGCCACAGTGATACCAGAGATTGCGCCCCCAGTTCTGCATACAAGAGAAGTGCCTTTTTATGCTAATGTAAGTGTTATTGTGCCAATTATAGTATCCCTTATATTCTTACTGGGGCTTGTTGGAGTAGCAGCATTTATTAGAAAAAAGAGTAAGTATTTTTACTTAATTTTTAGTACACTGTTGTTAAAATGTATGTTAAATACAACAAGGAAACATTTTAATTTCAGAATTACAAAATGACAGTGCACAGATGGGTGAGTCTCCATCTGTGGCACAAATGCAGAATCAACAGAATAGGGACCAGCAGTACCTCGCTGTCCGAGTAGGTAGTGGTCAGCAGGCACTCAGCATAGACTCTGGGAGCTACAAGACTGATTCGGCAGGTAAGATCTGTTCATTTTTCATTTTGCTTACAATTCATTTATTTATTCATTCATTCATCCTGTTCTGCAGATTCATCAAGGAGGAGACTCTTTAGGGATATGCTAGAAGTTAAGGTATACCAAATCAAAGGAAATTAGTCCATAGCCATTGTATTTTTTAACACAGTAAATTAGATACTAAGTTGCTACTTTGAAAACAACTGACTGATCACATTGGTATTTTTGAAAGGATATCAGTTTGCATGAAAGGATATCAGTTAGCAGTAAGGGGCAATCAAAAAGTTTCCATTAGAGGGCATTGCTACAGTTTATATGCAATTTAGTGCAACTGTGATGTGGGTATAAAAGCACTGACATGTATGGATGGGATTAGGGCAGTATTCATACTTTTCCAACATGCAAGCAGTGAATGCAGAAATGTGAACTGTAGCAAAGTTATTACCAAATGTGTCCAGGACCAACATGCTGTTATTCTTTTCTTGGTTGCTGGAGCACAAACACTGGTAGAGATCCATCAGGGAATGAAAAATGTACATGAGGTAGCATATCTGTTGAAAACCACCATTGTGAAGTGATGAACCAAGATGTGTGCTGGTAGTGATCCAACACAGGCTGCTGGTTGATCTGGGAGGCCAGCCTAAACTGGGTGGCTCAAGTGGGAGATATCAAGCACCCACCCTGTAGTCATGATCTCTCCCCATGGGAATATCATGCCTTCGGCTCCTTAAAAAAGGCCTTGAAGTGTCAACAATTCCTCCTGTATGAGGTTGTGCAGCAGGCAGTTACTGACTTCTCCACGTTGGAGGACATGGTGTTTTACCAAGTGGGTATATTCAACCTCGTGCATCAGTGGGATGATTGCCACAATGCTCACAGTGATTTTGCCTGGTTGGCATACCAATTCTGGACTGTACAGCCTTCTAATAGAGACTATTTGATTGCCCCTTATACATCTGTAAGTACAGAGTCCTGTTTATAATGCATTACTACTTCTAATGCAGCTTAACAATGGAAAGTTGCCACATTGCTGCCAGAATTTTTCAGTCCTTCAATCTAGATATTTGGATTGTGGGAGTGGCTGATGAGCAATGTTTTTATTGGTTGTCATTTCCAATTTCTTGCCTTCTGTTAGATGGTAACTTGATGACTAACTTTGTATCAGTGTATATAACTGCACACGTTAACTCTGGACAAGGAGACAGTACATGAAAACTACTTTTGTGTCTTGTGTTGTGATTGTATACATCATAGTTAATCAGAAACTGATTTTTACTGTTAATAAAGAAAACCATTGAAATAGTAAACATACTGGGAGGTAGTGTAAGAATTCTAAAATCCTTAAAGAGGCCACTGTATAATATGCATTTATCTGCTTTGCACAATGTTCTCACTGGTTACTTTTGCTGAATCAATACTGTATTTACATTAAGTACTGTGTCACACACAACTTCTAAGGGAAAAACACATTGCAGTAACATGCATGAAGTTACACTGACACATGTCACTAGAAATTGATGGGTTTGATTGCTTTCTAATATATGACTGACATTCACTCATTATTTTGTCATAACTTACAGTACACTCCCTGTTTTGATCTTTCCCTTATAGTTCTCTCACCTTCTCATTCTGATTTCTTCTACCAATTCTCATATTCATTGCTCTCATAATAAGCAGTTTATGATACAAGTAAAGGTGGGATTTTCCAAATCAGACACAATCAGGAGAATAAATGATGGCAGAATAATGTTGAAGGCCGAAAATTTGTAAAGACCAGTCTGCAACACAGATGAACTTCAATGCCTGTGCTTTAGAAGCTAAAAGCATGTCATTTCTTGCTGCTTCTAGTTTGTATATTTATTTTTGTGTCTTTATTTTGTAAAGAAATAATTTATTTTTGTAATACCTCCCTCAGAACAGTTTCTGTTGTTATCCTTTTTTGTTTATTTTTACTTTTAGCACTAATTATAAATTTTCTGTTTTTATTTCACTATTACTTCACTACTCTCACTGGGCTCTAGTTCAGATGACTAATTTACTGTCTTGTTTCCATTTTTATTTAGTGATTTATTATCATATTATTGTTGTTACTTGTCATTAGGACCTTTAATAGTGTATACTATTTTTATTATGTTTTTATTTCTTTCAGTACTTCTGCACTCAGATTATCCTAGCTCTGTTTAATGAGTTTCTTCTCCTGTCTCCAGTCAGTTACTCAGTGACTGGTGCAGAGTCTGCTGGCTTTGGCCACAAAACCTCCCTCCTCCCTGAAGATACCTGCAACTTTCACTTACAGGGACCCTGATGCCCTATCCCAAAATGCCCCGGTATGTATACTTTGTAACCCTCCTTCCCCCCCACCCCCCACCCCCACCCCAGCCCTTCCCTTCCTTTTCCTTCCCTTCCCTTCTCTATCCTAGAGTCGCATCCTTGTGAGCTCTGCACCTGAGTGCACTAAGCTCCATATTACACACACAAATGTCCAATCTCTGCCAGCTCATCTCAACAAGTTTTGTCATATTTCTCAAGACATAGGTATCCATATAATACTTCTTTGGAAACCTGGCTCAAAACAAGTATTCTTACAAATTTGGTAAATCTAGACTGCTGCATCTTTCTAAGACACAACAGTTGTAACCAGTGAGGTGGCGGAGTAGGGGCATACATACACCGTAATTTGTCACCTACTGTGCCACACGTAATAATGAAAATGAACAAGTGGAATATATGCTCATAGAGATAAAATCCCATAAAAAAAGTGCCTAATATGTCTCCTCTACAAACCTTGTAAAGTAGGAGTGTTTACCTGCTTCAAAACTGCTCTTTCAAGTCTCAAATTGACTATACAATAATCCTACCAGTGTGATATTCAAGCAGATCGTTTTTTCTTCAATGAAATTCATAGCTCTCAAATACCTGCGCTTGGCATGTCTGCCCATGATGTAATATTCACTAGAATGAATATAATACTTACTGGAATGAATGTAATACTTACTAGAATGTCTGAGAAAGAAACTGCAACTGACAATATACCGAGATGCAAAAGGCATTAATTTGTCTGAACTTGCTACTGAGGTTCAATAAATAGTTTGGTGGAAATCATCTATTCCCTTCTCAGACATAAATGAAAAAAGGCATGAATTTATTAATAAACATAGTCATCTATATGACAAATATGCCCCCTAAAGACCAGAAAAGTAAGAAAGAAACCTACAGTTTGGCTAACAGAAGAAATAAAACAGCTCATGAATCTCAAAGACGTTGCACATCAGGCATACAAACTATACCACATGTCCGAAAATCATATTGCAACAAGCAGAAGCAAAACAGAGTCAATCAAGCTTTGAAAAATGCAAAACTCAGGCATGCCCAAACATTAAGTAACAATAGGAGTAGACCAGGTGTCTTATGGAAAACCCGGAGTGGTCTTAATGTAGGCAAAGTAAAAACTTCAGCTGATTTAATTATCTCAGTCAATGAACTGAACTGGTATTTCACATTACACACAACCACAATTGAACTACAACCAAAATAGAGATTCATTGATTACTTCATGGGGGTAAACAGCTGTAGCCATAGAAAACTCTATCTAAAGCATTTTGTTTGCAATACCATTAAAAAAAGCCATCAGGAGTATCAGATCAGTGTCTACTGGACATGATGCATCACAGTCCAATTGACAAAGCTTATCATTTAACCACTACTGCCCACTATAACAGATATCATCCACTCTTTAACCATATGTGTTTTCGCTGAGGCCGGAAACAGGGTCTAGTTAAGCCATCACCTAAAAAGGACATTCCCACTGCACCCTCCAATTGACCTACTTGCATTCTTCCTGCACTGCCCAAGGCCTTAGAATATATAGTCCACAACCAGCTAACAAACTACCTAATTACGAACAAATCACTAGACGAATATCACTCAGGTTTCTGTAAACATTAAAGCATAACATCTTCCTTAATAAAGGTAACAAATGATCTGAAGCTTTCCATGGATGCACAAGAAGCAACTATTATGAGGTTATTACATTTCAGTAATGCCTTTGACACTGTCAGCTTTGACATTTTACTTACCAGCCTTAGCATTCTCAATTTCTCGACAAGTGCAGTGCAAAGGTTTCGCTAATATCTGACATCCCACCAGCAATACATCATGCCACAATGGAGGCAGGTAGTATTAGGCATCCCCCAGGGTCGGCATTATGTCATATACTCTTTTCATTGCACATAAATGATGTGTTACCAGTTTTGTCCTACTGCAAATACCACATGTACACTGATGACCTTTAGTTGTATCTTACACTTACGTGTTGGTACATATTCTTCCTGACAGTATTTGTGACTGTTAACAAAAATGAAATTATGATGAACTCTGCCATTAACAGCCACAGTACTAGAAGTAAAATAATTTCCAAATAGACTATGCATCCATATTTAGACTTCAGAATGGAGTAATATCTCATTAGCAATGACACATACGATTTATCAGAATATTTAGACTTAGAGGTGAAAATTCCACATAACCCTAAGGTTTGTATTAACAAATCTTGACTTTTATAGCATATAGACAACTGATAGTGCTCTATGTTAAATTACATAAATGCTTTGTTTGAAGTATTAGATGTTTTTTTAAACGGTCTTGTATAAGAGAAAGAGCAGTGGCATTTTCAAAGTAGCCTGTTATATATATATTTAAAGTACCAATATTCTGGAACTAATACCCATAATTATCAGTGTTAGTACAGTTACTGGTAGTCATAATTTTGTGTTTGTATACTTTACAGCAGTGGCTACTTCTGCATGTTTATATGTAACTTGACTAGTTCCACATTCGTGAAAGCTCTCATTCATGGCAAGATTTACAGAATACAGCATGTGAATGAGTGAAACATGAAAGAGCAGTGTATAAATATAAACAAGAAGTAACATTGCTGCTCAGCTTCTTCAAAGAATGTGCACACATTCACAAAAGTGCACCTGGCCACATATAAATACACATGAACTGCATTGTCTCAGTACCGTGGCCTGCCTGGCATTAGTATTTGTTTCGGTTTGGGTGCACTGGTTGAGCATTGAAGAGGAGAGAGGAAAGGAGAGGATGGAGCTATCAAGGAGGAGGTAGCTACACTATCTGCACCCATGCTAGCTTTCTCTGGTTGTGTATTACCATCCACTTCCTCCTAAGAATATTTCATATTACTTAATGTTAAGCTAAGCAGTTTTCATGATGCTCATAATAAGTAATATTACGCAGAAAAGTAACACAAGCTAAGCAGTAATCAAAAAATGGAAAATCCGGGAGGGACTGTAACAATACACTCCTGGAAATTGAAATAAGAACACCGTGAATTCATTGTCCCAAGAAGGGGAAACTTTATTGACACATTCCTGGGGTCAGATACATCACATGATCACACTGACAGAACCACAGGCACATAGACACAGGCAACAGAGCATGCACAATGTCGGCACTAGTACAGTGTATATCCACCTTTCGCAGCAATGCAGGCTGCTATTCTCCCATGGAGACGATCGTAGAGATGCTGGATGTAATCCTGTGGAACGGCTTGCCATGCCATTTCCACCTGGCGCCTCAGTTGGACCAGCGTTCGTGCTGGACGTGCAGACTGCGTGAGACGATGCTTCATCCAGTCCCAAACATGCTCAATGGGGGACAGATCCGGAGATCTTGCTGGCCAGGGTAGTTGACTTACACCTTCTAGAGCACGTTGGGTGGCACGGGATACATGCGGACGTGCATTGTCCTGTTGGAACAGCAAGTTCCCTTGCCGGTCTAGGAATGGTAGAACGATGGGTTCGATGATGGTTTGGATGTACCGTGCACTATTCAGTGTCCCCTCGACGATCACCAGTGGTGTACGGCCAGTGTAGGAGATCGCTCCCCACACCATGATGCCGGGTGTTGGCCCTGTGTGCCTCGGTCGTATGCAGTCCTGATTGTGGCGCTCACCTGCACGGCGCCAAACACGCATACAACCATCATTGGCACCAAGGCAGAAGGGACTCTCATCGCTGAAGACGACACGTCTCCATTCGTCCCTCCATTCACGCCTGTCGCGACACCACTGAAGGCGGGCTGCACGATGTTGGGGCATGAGCGGAAGACGGCCTAACGGTGTGCGGGACCGTAGCCCAGCTTCATGGAGACGGTTGCGAATGGTCCTCGCCGATACCCCAGGAGCAACATTGTCCCTAATTTGCTGGGAAGTGGCGGTGCGGTCCCCTGCGGCACTGCGTAGGATCCTACGGTCTTGGCGTGTATCCGTGCGTCGCTGCGGTCCGGTCCCAGGTCGACGGGCACGTGCACCTTCCGCCGACCACTGGCGACGACATCGATGTACTGTGGAGACCTCACGCCCCACGTGTTGAGCAATTCGGCGGTACGTCCACCCGGCCTCCCGCATGCCCACTATATGCCCTCGCTCAAAGTCCGTCAACTGCACATACGGTTCACGTCCACGCTGTCGCGGCATGCTACCAGTGTTAAAGACTGCGATGGAGCTCCATATGCCACGGCAAACTGGCTGACACTGACGGCGGCGGTGCACAAATGCTGCGCAGCTAGTGCCATTTGACGGCCAACCCCGCGGTTCCTGGTGTGTCCGCTGTGCCGTGCGTGTGATCATTGCTTGTACAGCCCTCTCGCAGTGTCCGGAGCAAGTATGGTGGGTCTGACACACCGGTGTCAATGTGTTCTTTTTTCCATTTCCAGGAGTGTATTATGAAAAGGAAAGTTGTCACTCACCATATAGTGGAGATGCTGAGTGTCAGATAGGCACAACAAAAAGACAGTCTTCTGCAACTCAGCATCTCCACTATATGGTGAGGGGCAACTTTCCTTTTCATAATATTGTTACAAGTTAAGCACTTCTCATGATGCTGTACATAATTGGTAATGTTACACTGAAAACTAACACAACCATGTACAATACTTAAATGTTGTATGGTGCACTGCTATACATGATGAAAACTGATACCAGTGCCTGTGAAAACATTAGCAAGACGCAAGGAAACTTCAGCATGACTGCTGAAGATGCTTTGAAATAATCCCAGACACATTTAGTGAAATCAATGACTTTTTGCTGTTGCAGAAGAGTCCTAACCAAAATTTTACTAATTTTATATGAATCCTATCTATGTATTTGTTCCATAGTAAAAATAGATCCTAAATGATTTTCTATATTAAATTTTGCTTTTGCAGATTACATTGAAGATATATGTCCATATGCAACTTTCCAGCTGGCAAAGCCACCATACAGTGAAAGCACTTACAGTGGAAATGTGTACAGTGGTCCATACCATTCTGTCCGGGGATCTTTTGTGTATCATGATCCAAAGCTGTCAGGAGCAGAAAGCTACAAATTTAGACATGTAAGTTGGTTGTTAATTTTTGTCACTATATCAATATCTTTTAATCACATTATGGTCTTTGTGATAACTGCTTTCTTCAAAGAAAATACAGTAAATATCTGAGTTATTTAATTTTTTTTAAATTATAGAACTGAATTGCTGGCCAGATTTATTTTCATTTTCTCTTAATTCTAGAGACATGAACTTTCCCTGCATTAACAGATTTCCCCACTCTCTCTTTTTTATTAAAATCATCATCTTTTCATTATATTCAAATAGCGAATCCAACAATGCTTCGCAACTGGTTAAATATGTATGGGAACTGGAGCTAGATACAAATCCTAATCAGGGATATCTCTGGGAATTGTACCAGGATGCAAATTGTGGCTGCTCATTGCTACCTTTCCCATTTTGAAGGTTTAGACACAAGATTACAATTAAATAATGTAGAATATGAGTGGAAAAGACTCCCTTGTTTCTGTCCTTGGTTTCTATTGTTTTAAGTTTTTTTTTATTTTTTGTACACAATGCAATACAATAATACTTCAGTATCTACAACATTTTTTTTTATGACGTGTGGTAAGAGTATGAACTGGTTTTCTGAGCTACCAGATCATGAAAGGATGAGATGAAACTGACCATGCAAAAAATTTGTGTTTTAGTTTTCGGTATACTGTGTCATAAGATTTAATGAAAGGGCACATTCAATTGAGCATGCTACAAACACATTGATCATAATCAGTTCGAATATATTTGAATGTCCAACCTTGAGCTTTGTTTATTGTTGCTGCAAACAAAACCTTGATTACTTATATGGAAAGGTTAAGTCAGTTAGATTAACTGGTATACTGGGTATTAGAGATACCTCTCCAGCTGCTGCATCTGTTCGGATAGTAGCTTCAATGACATTGTTTCATATGGTTTTAATTTGCTAATTGAGTAGGTTTAGTAATAAATAAAAAAATAGGAGTGCGGGTAAGCTGCTACGAACAGCATAGTGAACACATTATGGTAGTCAAGATAGACACGAAACCCACGCCTACCACAGCAGTACACGTTTATATTCCAACTAACTCTGCAGATGATGAAGAGATTGAAGAAATGTATAATGAGATAAAAGAAATTATTCAGAAGAAGAATGGGTAGCTTTGAGAGATGAAATAGTAAAGGTAGCAGAGGATCAAGTACGTAAAAAGAAGAGGGCTAGTAGAAATCCTTGGGTAACAGAAGAGATATTGATTGAATGTAATTGATGAAAGGAGAAAATATAAATATGCAGTAAATGAAGTATGCAAATAGGAATACAAACATCTCAAAAATGAGATTGACAGGAAGTGCAAAATGGCTAAGCAGAGATGGCTAGAGGACAAATGTAAGGATGTAGAGGCGTATATCACTAGGTGTAAAATAGATACTTCCTACAGGAAAATTAAAGAGACATTTGGAGAAACGAGAACCACTTGTGTGAATATGAAGAGCTCAGATGGGAAACCAGTTCTAAGCAAAGGAGGGAAGGCAGAAAGTTGGAAGGAATATACAGAGGGTCTACACAAGAGCGGTGTACTTGAGGGTGATATTATGGAAATGGAAGAGGACATAGATGAAGATGAAATGGGAGATATGATACTGTGTGAAGAATTTGTCAGAGCACTGAAAGACCTAAGTCGAAACAAGGCCCCGAGAATAGACAGCATTACATTAGAACTATTGATAGCCTTGGGAGAGCCACTCCTGACAAAACTCTACCATCTGGTGAGCAAGATGTATGAGACAGGTGAAATGCCTCAGACCTTAAGAAGAATCTAATAATTCAAATCCCAAAGAAAGCCGGTGTTGACTATCAGTTTAACAAGTCACGGCTGCAAAATATTAACATGAATTGTTTACATACAAATGGAAAATCTGGTAGAAGCTAACCTCAGGGAGGATGAGTTTGGATTCTGTAGAAATGTTGGAACATGTGAGGCAATATTGACCCTATGACTTATCTTAGAAAATAGATTAAGGAAAGCAAACCTACATTTCTAGCATTTGTAGACTTAGAGGAGGATTTTGACAATGTTGAATGGAATACTCTCTTTCAAATTCTGAATGTGGCAGGGGTAAAATACAGGGAGTGAAAGGCGATTTACAATTTGTACAGAAACCAGATGGCAGTTACAAGAGTTGAGGGGCACAAAAGGGAAGCAGTGGTTGGGAAGGGAGTGAGACAGGTTGTAGCCTATCCACAATGTTATTCATTCTGTATATTGAGCAAGCATTAAAGGAAATAAAAGAAAAATTCAGAGTAGGAATTAAAACCCAAGGAGACGAAATACAAACTTTGTAGTTTGCCAATGACATTGTAATTCTGTCGGAGACAGCAAAGGACCTGGAAGAGCAATTGAACGGATTTGACAGTGTATTGAAAGGAGGATATGAGATGAACATCAACAAAAGAAAACGAAGATAATGGAATGTAGTCTAATTAAATCAGGTGATTGGGAAATGAGACACTTAAAGTAGTAGATGAGTTTTGGTATTTGGGGAGCAAAATAACTGATGATGGTCAAAGTAGAGAGGATATAAAATGTAGACTGGCAATGGCAAGGAAAGCGTTTCTGAAGAAGAGAAATTTGTTAACATCGAGTATAGATATAAGTGTCAGGAAGTCCTTTCTGAAAGCATTTGTATGGAGCGTACCCAGGTATGAAAATGAAACACGGACTGTAACTAGTTTAGACAAGAAGAGAATAGAAGCCTTCAAAATGTGGTGCTACAGAAGAATGCTGAAGATTAAATGGGTAGATCACATAACTAATGAGGAGGTACTGAATAGAATTGGGGAGAAGGGGAATTTGTGACACAACTTCACACTCAAAGAAGGGATCAGTTGGTAGGGCTTGTTCTGAGGCATCAAGGGATCACCAGTTTAGAATTGGAGGACAATGTGGAGGGTAAAAATCATAGAGAGAGACTAAGAGATGAATACACTAAGCAGATTCAGAAGGATGTAGACTGCAGTAGTTACTCAGAGATGAAGAAACTTGCGCAGGATAGAGCAGCATGGAGGGCTGAATCAAACCAGTTTCTGGACTGAAGACCGCAACAACAACAACAATAACAACAACTGATACCATTACAAAGTTTGACATGATTCAGATTTTAAGTGGTATTCTAATCATTTGCTGATAAGAAATGAATACTGTACAACTTTAATGACGTACGGGTTAGCTGTTCGAACCAACTCCGAGGAAGAAAACAATTTTTTTTTTTTAAATTATACATACAGAGGAGGAGTTTAGATAATGGGTATAATGCCTTTTATTGTAGTTAAAACCTGCTTTGAGAAAGAAAACAAAACTGCACATTTTCACAGCAAAGCATTTTCTTTCTCATAGTTTGTTTTAATAGAAAACTTAAAACTTGTTGTTACAAAAACTGTATAACCTGTGTCCATCTGATAGTTCATTGGAGTATTACCGTATTTACTCGAATCTAAGCCGCACTTTTTTTTCAGGTTTTTGTAATCCAAAAAACCGCCTGTGGCTTAGAATCGAGTGCGAAGCAAGCGAAAGTTCTGAAAAATGTTTGTAGGTGCCGCCACAAGTAACTTCTGCCATAGAATATATGTAGCGCTACACAGGCATGCTTTGTAGGCACAAAGATAAATACTGTCGCCAAAACCTCTGCGTCAGTAAATAAATTAAAAAAAAAGGTGGAAGACGAGCTTTTTTTTCTCCACCCCGAGATTCGACCACTGCATTTTCATACATTATACAACGAAGTAAATACAAATTCCATATTGTTCATCTTCGAATGTAGCACAATTTCAATGTACTGCAAAAATCCGACTGACAAGACTGTTTGGGATGTTTGTCAATATGGCCAACTCTACGTTCTGAATTTTTTCCTATCTGTGAGAAGAGATGGTTGCTTATAGGAGCCTGATGAAATGTGAATCACATGCAGTATTCTCTTCACCATAAGTATAATATGAATATAAACATTTTGCCATGTATTCTTTCGTGTTTGCTGCTATCTCATTTAAATCCTGTCTGCCTAATAAACTATGAAACTAGAGTGGGACAACAGCAAACGCCGAAGAATATACGTATCGTGTCATGTTTATATTCGTATTATTCTTATGCCTAATAGTGATACAGTAGGAAATGAAGCACAGCAACTGACTAGATTTTTAAATCTAAAATGGCTCTAATTTCTATGCAGAATTTGATGTACTAAAGAAGCGGCCGCAAAGATTTTCAAACGCAGAAACATTTTCGCCAACTCTCATTCAGAACATGTTCTATTATACGCAGTCTATTATTTGGTACTTGTTGATCATTATCAAGGAAAGTAGCAGTGTAAGTAACAACAAATAGCAGTCTCTTGCCATTGTTTCGCTAATGAGACGATTCCTCTTTATTGTAAGCGGCGGTAGCGCGCACAAAAGCAAGCCTTGCCACGAGCGGCGACAGGCCGTAAACACGCACTATCAGAATACGACAAACAATGCATGACACAGTGCAGTAATGCATCTTCAGCTTAGAGTGACGTAAACGTATAAAAAAGAAAACGGCACTTATCAGATCAAAGCAAAATAAGCGATCGATTCAAACCAGACGAAGCACGTGAAAAAGGAAGGGTACCCGTATAAATACGGACGGAGTGCCTGACACATAGCAATGGCTACCTGGTAAAGCTTAACTGCTAAACTTACGACTCGAACCAAACTACTGTAGCTGTATCGTCATTCATTCGACCTAAATTGTGTCTCATATTACAATGGACCAACTTTGTTTCGATTTGGAGGTGCGGCCTAAAACTTTTCTCTCCCCTTGAATTTCGAGTCTCAAATTTCAGGTGCGTCATAGATTTGGTTTTCCCTTATTTCGAGTCTCATTTACCAGGTGCGTCCTAGATTCGAGTGCGGCTTAGATTCGAGTAAATACGGTATATGTATATCACTATAGTTGTGTATATATGTATAATGTCGACTGTTCTCTTTTTGCATTTACTTCTTCATAATCATTCCACCCCCCAACCTCTCCCTCCCCCCCCCCTGCCCCCCTTCACCCCCCCCCCCCCCCCCCCCACTCTCTCTCTCTCTGTTTTTCCACAGTTGTTAATTGCATCATTCATTTCTCTAACACTCAGTCCATTTCTGCTTCTGACTGTCATCGTCTCTGGAATGAAGCTGGCACAGAACTTATATTGATAAGTTATATATATACAAAATCTTTGACATCCTACTCCGTCTGGCATGTCTCTCCTCCACCTCTCATCTGTATCTTCCTTCATTGTCAAGGCAGATGCGTCCATCTTACCCCAGGGTCTGACATTCCTTTGTAACCGCATTCTCCAAGGAAGTCCCTATTAGAAAACTGGAATAGCATCATGTATTTCATATTTGTTTACCTGTAGTACTGATATATTACACACTAATGGTAAGTACTGGACAGCAATTCTTTCTCATTATTTTGTAGTTTTCTCACATGAATTTTCATTTTGGTATATTTATGTGAATTTTTTTCAGCAGAAAGAACCGGAATACACTAAAGTGAGAAGAAAAGGTGGAAAGCTCAGGGACCCACACTCTGAAAGCCAAGGTAGTTATTTTCTCTTTTCATATACAGTTTAATATCTAGAGTCATCGGATGTTATATAGAAATACATGTAAATTTAGCATACCAACTCATTTTATATTTACATATTTAGCTACTGTAAGCTTATCTACAGTGCTTCCATAAAAAAATTTAACATAGAATCCATTCTTCTCCACTGATGGAATTACATGATGGTCATATGTAAGTTAGTAAAATTAACCACAAATAATACAGATAATACAGCTGTCAACTTGACAAAATCTCATACTGTCAGCAATTTTTTTTGCACCTTCCATGGATCACAATTATATTTGCTTGCATGTAATTTCATTTACAAAATAGTGCTTGTTTTTGTGACTGTGTGACTCCATACTGATCACTTACACTATACAAATTTCTTTTACATATATTTATCTTATAGTCTGGTTAAAATTACTTGTTAATTGATGTCTTGTCACTTGACTTTCATGTGTTGTCACATCAGCTGCTGGCTGCCAACTGATTAGAGGCGGCACAAAAAAAAACACAGGGGATCACTTTTTTTTTAACTCCCTGGAACAAGTCAGCAACAGAGACCTAAAATAGTAAATAGCTATTTAATTGCAACATAACTATAAGAGTTGAGCTTCATTCCTTGGTTGTAATCGGTACATATCAGTAACCTTCATGTCGACTGTCTTTTGTTAACGACTGCCAGCAGCCTGATAGATATACAGTTTAACCAAGATAAATCAGGCTTTGTTGATGTTCAAATGTGTTCCTTATTTGTAGTAAAGAATATGAACTTAAATCAATCCAACTGTAATACAATTGAATGAGTGGAAGACAAATGACATTTAAAGCATTCACTAAACATCTCACACCATGCCTCATGTCAAATCATGATTTTTTTTCTCCTTAATTCTGTCCTGCAGTTGTTCAATAATAGCGTACTAACTTAAAATTCATTAAACTGTGAACGCGAGTCGCACATTGTGTGGTATGTGGTGAGTGGGGCATGACGTGACCAAGTGCAGGGCATGAGCTGATTAAACCAGATTTTGTATAAAAACAGAAAAAAAGAAAAAAGAAGAAAAAAGAAAAACCTGTATTAAAATAAGACCTTTTATTTGGGAGCTATGATGCCACAGACAGATATACACAGATTAAACTTATAATACCCCTCTGCTTGTGTCGGGGGTTGATTAACTAGCTGTTCCTGATAATGCATTGCTGTGACTCAGTGTGGTTAAATGGAAATGAAAGAAAAGAAAAAAAGCTCATGTTTCTAATATGTATGGGAATTTGATATACACCTCAATCTCTTTCTATCCCACATCTCTGTACTACTTCTTCTCCCCCTCTCTTTGCCCATCTCCTTCTTCCCCCTCTCTCACTCCATTACCTCATCCCCCCTCCCTTTCTCTGTACATCTTTTCCTCCCACCTCTCTCTCTGTTTCCTCCTGCTCCTGATCTCTCCCCCTCTCTCTGTCCATCAACTCCTCCCACCTTTCTGTGTCCATCTTTTGTTCTCCATCACTCGCTATCTTCTCCTGCCCCATATCTGTCCATGTCTTCCTTTCCGCTCTCTATGTCCAGTTCTCTTCTCCCCCCTCTCTGACCATGAACATTGTTTGCTGTAATTGCAAATTCAGATTCTGTAGAAGTGATATAATCATCAGCTGATAACCCATAAACACAACTTTTTTGTCTTCTAACAGCATTCAAAGCAATTGGTGGTGGTGAAGACTTAATATTCTGTACACATGAACAGCAACATTTTTAAGGTCTGGCCTTGAGACTGTGGCCCTGTGTGTGTGTGTGTGGGGGGGGGGGGGGGGGGGGGTGCCGTATGGGACTCCAGTAGGTATATAAAAACACACTTGTGTTTGAATGCAATGTTGTCAAAATTTCAAAGCAATTGATGAAAAAAAGATATAAAATTTTGAGAAAATGAACATCTACATTTTTATTTATATAGATCCTGGACACATGTTCACTGACCAGCTACAGTGCAACTGTTTGAATGTTGTGGCTGGTAGCAGTTGAAAACCTGACATCATAATCACGAAAACTACTGGCATATGCTGATATATATCAAGCAGAACTAGGGAGAAAAGTGACACTGGTATGGGGACAGACACTAGCACCTGTTGCACTTTTATTGTTGTGATTATAAGAAATTATGTTTTAAGAACCTGAATTTCAGAACAGATTTTGTAAAAGTTTTCACAAATAGAAACTTGTGATTTCTGTGGCTGGGAGGGTGGGGGGACGTGTCCATTGGGGGGGCTGGTATGGCTGAAGAAGTGTGTCCCCGCACCTACAGTTTTAGAAATTAAGCACTTCGCGTTATGCAGAGAAATGTTGGCTGCAGCCACCATGAGATATGATGAAACGTGAAATACCGTGTTGACAGTTGATTTTACGTTACCAGTGACTGACCTGCAGAAAAATATGTGTTTTGTAAGCCTGAATCTAAACTCGTTTGCTAATGTAACCACAGCTTCATAATGTGCAATGTACTTGAGAAAACAGTGGTCAACAACCTGTGTCAAACTATGAACCACACTCGCTAATCTCTGCGAACAACTTCAAGAGAGAAAAATTTCAACACGAAAAATAAACTTCATTGGTACCTGAAACTATCCACACACTGGCTACACATGCTGATGTGTTACCAACTAATGAGCAGTCCTAGTTGGCACATGATTGCAGGTTATAGGTGACATAGGCACAGCATGTAGAAAGAATAAAAGTAAGGAAATGTTTTTTTCTACATTTCTCCAACTATTTGAGAAGAGCACCTTTATTCCGCACTTTGTGTATTACTCACTTCATATGCATCGCAGCAGTCATCCAGTTCATTTTGTTGACTTTTATAGTCCCTGGATACTTAGTTTCCCAACTTTACTCACAGTAAACTTTTTATTTTTGCAAGCAACATATCCTTTCACTTAATGCAAAAGTTTACATCGCCATGTCTTTTCATTCCATCAGTGTTTTATGGCCTTGCCAAACCAGTCGAAATGATGATTAGCTGCCCTCATCTTGTGGAAAGAATCCAGATTTTTTACATATTTCTGAATACTTCTGTTCTTGCGCTGCATATGAAGACAAGAGTGTCCTATTTCACTTCATTCTTATGTTTTTTCTTTACCCATACAAAATATGGTCATTTCACAAATCATAAATGTGGCTGTGGTTTGCAGGGCTATTTTGGAAACTGGTATGAGAGGTCCTCCCTCTCAAAGTATTTCTGCACATGCACACAAATTGTTGCAGTTGGTCTTTAAACACAATTCCTTGTCTGGCTTTCTTTTTTGATGTGTTTCAATCACAAATACTGGTTCTTCTCTTTCTATTTCATATTTCACCAGTTGTAGCCACACCACACACACACACACACACACACACACACACACACACACACACACACACTGGTGGTAATGAAATACACACATTTTGTGCACAGCACTAGCCAAACAATGAAAGTGAGCTGTCCATTTGTCGTGGCAGTATGGCAAAGATGAACAATTTGGGCATGACATTTAGTGCTCGGACTATAGAAAACCAGCTCCGACATGTGGAAGTGTCAAACAAAAAGGAATTTTAATCAGACTTCAGTTTACATCCAAATGTATTAGCAAACATATCTGCAAACATCATCATCACAAAAAGAGAGAATGATATTAGTTGCTCCTAAATTTCTACATGGAGTAGAAGTTAAAAGGAAGGAACATTAAGGTTTATAATATCTTAGACATTAAAGTCGCTAGAGAGGGAGCACAAGTTCAGATTAGAAAATAATGGCAAAAGAGTTTTACTAGCCTCTTGCAAGGGAACTAGCTCATCACTTGCCTTAAACGAGTTAATGAAACCAATGAAACCCTACATCAGAATGGAATCTGTACCCAACTCCTCTCAGGTATGACCAAGCCAGGTGGCACAGTGGTTAAGACACTGCCAGCTAAACTCCTGTCTGGCAGTCAACATTTAGAATTTCATGGTTCCCTTAAATCACTTAAGGCTAGTCAGGATGATCTCTTTGAAAGGTGCATGATCACTTTCCTTCACTATCCCTCCTGAGTATGATTTTGTGCTCCATCTTTAATGACCTCATTGTCAATGAGATGTCAAACTCAAATCTTCTTTCTTCCACTTTAGTACAAAATCAGTTTCTCAACCTTTTTGCCACCTTGTTCAGTATAGAAGGAATTTATGTTTTGCTCCTAATGCTGGAGACAGCTTCGTGAGGATGTCTGTGGCATTAGGAGACACAGAAACATTCCTTAGGCTATGGCCAATGCTCATATAACTAAAATCATAAAGGATGCAAATGCCAGACATGAAACCCTTCATTGCATGATTTCAGTCTGCGTCAAAATTGCTTTTATGGTCTGTCAACTTAATTACTGTCATAGTACACTCAAATGAGAACAACATTCCTTACTCATCACTACTACCATAGTGGTGCCAACGGCCTTGCCACAGTGGTAACACCGGTTCCCATCAGATCTTGCTTGATGTCGCTAACAAATCCTGCCAAGTGTGAGCCTTGTGCTGCAATATGCGTCCTACTTGTAGTAGGTATAACACCTACTAAAATTTTTTTGCAGATCAAAACGGTTTATGGTAAAGATGTCACAAACAGAACAAGTATGTTTAAGTGGTGCAGGGAGTTTAGAGGAGGTAGAACAAATGTTCATGATGAACAGAGGAGTGGAAGACCTTCCATTTTGGCTGATAGGTTGGTGCAAAAACTTTAGGAAACTGTTTGTGAAGACCGCCTGTTGACAGTGGATGAAATTTCTGTGTTGTTTTCACAACTCTCCAGAACTTTCCTATATGAGACGCTAACAGAAATGCTGGTATACCAGAAACTGTGTGCAAGATGGGTCCCAAAACAGCTGACATAACAGCACAAGAAAAATCAGGTAAGGAGCGCCTGCAACTTTCCTGAGTGACTTGATTGGATGGTGAGGATGTCTGAGCTCTTTTGTGACTGGAGACAAAACATGGGTCGCTCACACCTGGGACAAAAAGACAGTCATCACAGTCACGTCACACCAATTTCCCCTCTGCCAGAGATTCAAAACTATCATTTTGAGCCAAAAAATCATGGCTTCAGTGTTTAGGGATCTAAGTGGCACCATTTTGGTCAAATTTCTGCCTCAAAGGGTTGCACAACCATATTGTGATGCACTAAAAAATCTCAAAAGGTGCATTCAAAACAGGGAGGGGGAGGTAGATTCTGACAAGTGGAGTGTGTTTGTTGCACAGTAATGCTTGTCCTCACATGGCCTTAGCCATTGGGGTGCTTTTGGAGTCATTTGGTTGGGATATTTCAAACATCCCTCCCCTTGTCTCCCATTGTTCCCCTGACCTTGCACGTTAAGGTTATCGGGTTATCACATTTTCACCTCCCAGAAGGCATGCATAAGTGGAATTAAATATTCAGCTGACAAGCAGGTAGAGAAAGAGGTTCTGAAGTGGGGTAAGAAGCTGGCAGAAGAGTTCTTCGAGAAGGGCGTAAGGAAGTTTGTGCAATGGCTCACCACATGCATTGATCAGAATAGTGATTACGTGGAAAAATAGTCAACAAGTGTGTCAACAATATCCTGTATTTTTTTCACATACACTTTTCCTAAAAAAATATAAAAATCTAGTACACTAACTTTCTGAACATGCCTTGTATATTCGAACTTAGAACATGTTCAAGATTTCTGCTGCAAACCAATGTTAAAGATATTGGTCTGTAATTTTGTGGTCAATTCTTTTACCCTCCGACTTCTCTATAAAAGGGATACCTATTACTGTGTCCTCCATAGGGGAGTCTATGTGACAGTGAAATGACAGCATATCTGTGTAATACTCCTCCATGAATGATCCCTTAAATGCAAAGTTTAAAACTTCAGCTTTCCTTTTGTTGTCTTCTATGGCAACACCAGACTAATCAGTGAGTGACTGTGTGCAAACAAAACAGTTGACAGAGCAGCACAAGAAAATGACCTGCTTAGTGGTTCTATGATGGACCAGTTACAATGTAATTTGATAAGAAAAAGAGATTACCTTTTTCCAAGTCAGTTGTTATCTTTTATTGGACAACATATTTATTTTCAGCTGTTTTAAGTAGAAATGGTGTAAAGCAAAAGACTCTGGTTACTGTAACTGATGAATGCTATTATTAGCAATAGTTTGAATAACATGCAAGGCAGTTTATAAAAGTTATAATTCACTTAACTGAAGTACACCATAGCTCATTCCTCACCTCTAAAGTTTCGTATTGATGTTCAGCTGCATCAAACCTAGTATGTGATTGGAGCATTTAATTCGGAACTCAGAGTTAACTGCCTGTAATGAAACTCATTTGTTGTGCACATGAAACTAATAATTGATTTACCTGTTTGTTTCTAAATGTTTTGTGCTTCAGAGTCTGAGTTGAGAAATACAAGTAAATGTGTGAACGTTTGTACAATGGAAGAAAGAAAGTAACAATATGATGAAAAGGGTAGTTGCTACTTGCCATATAGTGGAGATGCTGAGTCACACATAGGCACAAGAAATGACTGTCACAAAGTGGGCTTTTGGCCAACAAGGCCTTCATCGGAAATAGAGACAACATACTCACAAGCACATGACACAGTCTGGCTGCTGAAGAAAGACAGTGTGGATGCAACTTAGCCCACATGATTGTCACCACTGCTCAACACCCCCCCCCCCCTCTCTCTCTCTCTCTCTCTCTCTCTCTCTCTCTCTCTCTCTCTCTCTCTCTCTCATCATGGACAGGCCATGTGAAATACATGCCTCATTAACCCACCCACAAGCTCCTACAGATCAGTCAAAGGTGTTTCCCATCCTATCAAAGGTTGGACCATGAATAAAAGCAACCAAAAATATGCTAGATTTGCTGTAATTATTATAAGTCAGCTGAGCTCAATTCATAAATGTTTTCAACAGCTTAACATGGTTCCCTATATAATATTTATCTGTCATTTTCTGATTACTTGAAATGGTTACCTCTTCACTGCAATCTAAAGATTGCAGTATTGTCAGTAGTATAAAAATTTTCTGTCTCGATTGCAAAGTATTTTTATTAACACATGATTGGTTTCAATACCTTATGCAACAGCCTCAGACATAAAATGTGTGGCTAGTGGCATGAACTGCAGAATCATAAGAAGTAGATAAAATAGCACCAGCCAATATGATGAGAGGCAAATAGGAACTGTCTGTGAGGCAATGAAGTTAGAGCTCTGGCTGAGTACATGATTCATTTGTTTAAACTGCCAAAGTGAGACTAGTATTGTGACACCATAGCTGCTGTAAATAATTAAGTTCAGCAACTTTTGCGTTTTGTGTCATTGCAGGTATTGGAGACAATAATAGCAACTTGAGCATATTTTCTGTATTTATTTTTTAATCTCTTATTGAATAATATCATTGGGCAACTCAAGTAATAGAAAGAGAGTTCTAATTGCTCAAAACTACACACTAATAATAATAAATTATGTTCAGGCATGCTCATCTTGCAGACAAGTCTTTTAACAGACTTGCAGCCTCACAGAGTAGGGTTTAAGGAGGAAGATAATGATTTCATGCTGTGTCAGTGAAAAGGTCATTAGATATGAAGCATAAGAGTAGATTGGGAAGGAGGGGGTTGGGAATTGGCTGCAGCCTTTTCAAAGAAATATCCTAGTATTCCCCTGAACTGATTTTAAGAAAACCTATAGAAAACCCAAATGTGGTTTGTGATTTGAATGTCTCTCCTTTTTAATATGAGTCTAGTATCTTAACCACTGAATTAAATTTCCACTTTTACATTTATGGACAGAAAAATAAGGCCTACTCTTTGTAATTGCCCTTGGTACAAAAACTGATGAATTACACTATGATGGTAATTATGTACCACTTTTGTAGTGACGTAAAATGCCTCAAGTATGTAAAAGTTTATTTTAAAAGTGAATTGAGGTTGGTTTTTCTTGACAAGGAATTTCTTTTTCAAAGATAAAATTTTATAGGAAACTTAATAAGTGTAGACAGTATAAAAGAATAACACACTTATTGTCAGTTAAAATATTCCATGCAATTGCACAGATTCATATACATTGTATGCACTCATCTATGTATGAACACCATCCACGTACATATAAAACTGACTTTCTTTAAGGAGAGTAATCTATTCCACATCATTATAATATTGTGAAACTGATGTATAAAACAAATAACTAATCCTCATAATAACTTAATTCCTTAAGTTATTTATATAACAGCTCTTACAGACAGTCCCTTTATTCTTCAATAACTTGAAAATTAACTGCTCATCAACTATTTTCAAATTTCCATGTTGCAACAACTCATTCTGAGTCTCTCTGTATTATGTCTGTTAAATGTCTGGGATATTTTGTGAAGCCAAAATATCATATTTTATGGGACATTAAAATTGTGTAGTTTTATTCAGCTCTGGAATCAGAGTCTATTACTCACAAAACTGGCACAAACACATACAATATAACAGTGTTGAAAACTTTTTACTGCTCATGGAACATAAAGAAACCAGACAAATGTAAAAGCTCTGTACATAAGGTGAAATGAATCTCCAGTTTCTAGAAAACTGTACTTTTAATTTGGACTAATAGAAAGCCTATAATAACAGCTATGAAGCAAATGAGGTAATGTGGCAAATACCATAGCTCAAAGAAATGGTGCTTCTTTTAGGTACTAAAAAACCACTATTGGACTATCAAAAATCAAAATTAATAATGCGCCATACAAGCTCAATCCTCAGTGATGTGTAACTTATTCTAGATAATTCCCACCTGCTTGTTTTTCTATAAGCTGGATAAGTTACTAACCATTGTAAGTGACAGCTGGAGAGAACAGGAGGCCAACAATGTAGGAAAAGATAGATTGCTACTTATCATAAAGATGATATAATAAGTTGCATACAGGCACAATTAAAGGACACTTACATAAAGCTTTCGGCCACAGCCTTCATCAGCAAAAGAGAAACACACACCATTCATACACACAAGTAAGCACACCTCATGCACAAATGACCATCATCTCGGGCATGAGGTGCGCTCACTTGTGTGTATGAATGGTGTGTGTTTCTCTTTTGCTGATGAAGGCTGTGGCCGAAAGCTTTATGTAAGTGTCCATTAATTGTGCCTGTCTGCAACTTTTAATGCATCTTCTTTACAGTAAGTAGCAATCTGTCTTTTCCTCCATTGTTGATATTCCTACCTGGAGTTTCCATTGGTAGAACGGAATGTCACCTTGAGTACACCGTGACTCATATTTACAAATAAATATTATGCTGTACGTATGAGCAGAAGAAAGAGTCTCAAACAAAAGAATGTTACAGGCATTTGGGAAATTACTGTTCCCAAGTTTAGGACACTAGTATTATTTCTGATACCAGACCAACATTGTTTCAGAATCAGACAACCTTGGAAGCACTGATTCGGAGGTTAAGAAGATTTTAACACTGCACCTGCCTATTTCAGAGTACGATACATTGGGCAGTGACTCAGAAGGAGAACTTCCTGGGGGCCAAGTGGCAGCCAGTCAAGAGCTTGTTTCTTTCAGACATAGAATGGCAAGAGGTGAGATCCACGGTACGCAAAACACTCCATTTTTCACTACAGTTATAATTCTTTAAACATTATTAATACAGTACTATAGCTAGAGCTAAATGTACAAAGGTTAAGGAGTACAGAAAAATAAAACAAGGTTTGTTTGCACAGTAGAGGTTTCAATATTATCATTTTATAATCGTGCATGGATACTGTAGACAGCATCTACAAGATTTCTTTACATGACCTTTTATTACCAGTAATGGAGTCCTTGAATTTCTTTTGTTGTTTACTGTGCTGTTAAAAGTGTTTTGTTACAACACTTGAAAACTGCAAAGCTCAGTCTAATTGCTCCATCATAGTTCAAAATATAAATAGTAAATTACTTATGCACTAAGATATCGGAATTTCTCATTTCTTGCAGGACTGTGATTTATTGCATCGTAATGCCCTCTGTGTGCTATGTTATTGTGTTGTGGTCTTTAATCTGAAGACTGGTTTGGTGCAGCTCTCCACACTAGGTCAATCCTGTGCAATCCACTTCATTTATGCTTAAGTATTGCAACCTACATCTATTTGAACCCGCTTACTGTAGTCAAGTTGTTGTCTTCCTCTACAATACCTGCGTCACCCCCTCTCCTCACAAACAAACACACACACACACACACACACACACACACACACACACATCCCTTCATTACCACATTAACTATTCATTGATGCCTCCAGATGTGTCATATTAATCTATCATTTCTTGTGATCAGGTTGTTCCATAAAGGCCTTTTCTCCGCAGTATGATACTGTAACTCTTCATTAGTTTCTCAATCTACCCATTTTATCTTAAGTAGTCTTTTGTAACACCACATTTCAACAGCTTCTGTTTTTTCTGACATGATCATGGTTGAAACAAGTGACTGTGAAACTGTTAAATCTTAAAGATTTTTTTATATAAACTCCTTTAATAGTCCAGATTGCAATATTTTAACAAACATTGATTAATTATTCTGGCTGAGCAATAAGCCATCTTCAGATCAGTTAATGAAGTAAGTGCAGTGTCTCAATCATAACACTGGGTGAGGACACAATGTCATCAATACAACACATGCTTGTGCATGAAAGTGACCACAGATAAAGTTTTACATATTATAAATTGACGAAAAATTATGTAAATGGTATCTTCCATATTCAAACATTTATGCAAATCACACACATAGTGTAGCACCATTGTACCACTTAATAACAGTGTTATGTGCCCAATACAGAGCAGTGAATAGAGTTGCAATCATAGTGTAGTGTCAATCAACAACAGTCATGAGTGCCAGATCAGACCACTGAGCAGGTCAGTCTGCTTGTTGCTCTGAATTGGGCACACATTACTGTTGTTGACTGATACTATGTTATGGCTGCAAGTGAGTTCACTGCTCTGTATTGGGCACACAACACACAATATTAAGTGCTACAACATTACTGTACAGTATGCATGACGTTCTTACATGTTTGAATAAGAAAGATACTGCTTACACGATTATTCATCGATTTGTAATGTGCAAAACTTTTCCTGTTGTCTCTTCCATGCACAAATATGTGTCATATTGATGGCATTGTGTCTTCACCCAGTCTTATGATTAGACACTGCATTCATTTTGTTAACCGCCCAGCAGACGTTGGTAATCAATGATTTGAAAATGTTGGAATCTGACTATTTAAAGATTTTACTAAAAAAATCTTTAACATTTACCATCCTAAGCTTCTATTCTCTTCTTGTCTGAACAGCTTACCATGATGTTTCATTTCTGTACAAGGCTACACTCCACACAAATATCTCCAGAAAAGACCTGCAAATACATTTATACTCAGTATTAGCTGATTCCCCGCCCCTGACAAATGCACGCACACACCACCACACGCCTCCTCGCATGAATGCATTTCTTGCTGTTGCCAGTTAGCATTTCATAATCTCTCTATTTCAGCCATGGTCAGTTCTTTTGTCCCCCAAATAGCAACTACTACTTTTAGTGTCTCATTTTGTACCAAATATATTCAGCATTACTCAATATAATTCAACCATGCTTCATTACCCTTGTTGTTGAATTTTATCCAAGTTCATCTTACAACCTCATTTCAAGATATTATCCATTCTCTCCAGCTGCTCTTATAAGTCTTTGCTATGTTTGAAAGAATTACAGTGTTGTTTCAAACCTTATAGCTTTGGATTATACAGTGCAGGCATTCAAAGCTGGTATTCCCATTTGGTTATATGTTTATGCCCTGTTCTAAGGCAGGTTTCTGTGCAGGATAGGCTATAGCCCTGCCTCACTCTCTTCTCAACTACTGCCTCCATTTCAGTCTGGTTTCTGTACCAGTTATGGGCCATCCTTTGCTTCCTGTGTTTTATCCATGCTATCATCAGAATTGTAAACAGTATATTCCAGTTAATCTTAAACATGGCTGCAAATTTCAGTTAAAATTGCCAAAAGCTTAATCTAAATCTATAAATTTGAGTTTGCCTTTTTCTAAACTGTCTTCTAAGATAAATAGTGTTAGTATTGCCTCCCATGTTCCTATATGTCCCCAGAACCCAAACTGATCTTGCCCAAAGTTGGTTTCTACCAGTCTTTCCATGCCTCTGTAAATAATTTGTATCAGTATTATGAAACAACATTTACACTTCCCAGATCCTGCCTTCTTTGGAACTTGGAGTATTATGTTCTTTCTAGACATCTGAGGGTGTTTCACATGTCTCGTACATCTCACATAGCAGATGGAACAATTTTTTTGTGGTTGGTTCTCCAAAGTATCTTAATAGTTTTGAGAGAATGTCATCTACTTAGTTTTGAGAGAATGTCATCTACTGTTTGTCTGTATGCTGTGGTGTTGATGTTTCACCACAAAGTGTCAATATGCACCTCTCGACATGAGCAATAGGCAGCTTCATCTGGTCCATGGATCAGGTGAACTGATGAATAACTCAGGAGTCCCTAGTAGTACACTCCCTCTGGTTATCCCCCATACTCAGATAGGAGCTGATGAGCAGAGGCCAGAGCAAACAGAGAAGGCATTCCTTTGATGGGACTTTAGTCAGCACATCCAGTTAAGAGACGAGTAAATTGGTGACTCCAGCTTGTGTGCTCGCTCCATTTGTGTACCATGCTCTTGTAGAAGGCAATGGTGAAACAGATGAGGTGGTTATTTGACAAAAGATAGAAGACAGATATTCACATGGTGTATTCTAATATACTTTATATATCGTACACAACAGTAGATAAATTGAAGTTTATCTAGATTATTGCACGATTGCTTTATCTAAGAATATTATTACATCTGTAATAAATATTTTTTAGATATGTCAAAATGGAAATTGGATGTGTGGCAGTTTTCTAAAAGAGCAAAGGATGAAAAGTAAGGTATATGTTGCTTGTCCTGTGACACAGGTGGAGGAATGTCTAAGCTCCACTATCATTTAAAACAATGGTACAGATATTATTATAATGATGAGCAGCCAAAATATAAGTGAATCTAGAAGTAAGAAAAGGAAAACATGTACTTGAAAATATCTGAAGATGATTGTATGCAGACAGTCAGGAACAGAGAATGTCGGGTGGGATGGGGTTGGGGGGGAGGGGGGGGGGGCAGCATACATGTGGGCATATATAATTCATCAATATAAAATTTTCATCTGGAAAGAAATTATGTAATAAAAATCTATTTAAAATTGAATTTTTCTGATGTTCTTATCATTGTTTAGTTCAGATTGGAATTTTGTTTCTCCACCAAGATAGGAGATACTTGATTAATCCTGTATTGACCTTCTGAAAATTTTAATTGAGTACAATGGAATCAGATTCTGTATTTATTAGGGGTATTGGGGCATATTAAATTCATTTAATTTGTGCCATTTGTAGAATATTTAACTTTGTAATGTTATTAATTAGTAACTTTTTTATGAGAAAGGGGACTGATGACCATAGATGTTAAGTCCCATAGTGCTCAGAGCCAGCCATTTTATGAGAACTAAGTTTCATTTAAAAAAAATGAATGATATCTGCAACTTGGTGGTTAATAAGGTTACAATAATGTGCTGTTCACTATTTTATGAAGCCATAGACAAATAGTCACTAAGAGAAATTAGAGATCTCAAGGCTCTGAGTGAAATGGTGGGAATGTTACACCCCTAGAAAAATCACTCCATAGTCACCTCTATAGCAAATATACCTGGTGTACAACAGTGGCATGGGGAAAAAAGATGAATAGTAGGCTAATTTAAACTGTGAACTACACAACAATAAAAATATTAATTTTTTAATTAATTTACTTTGGATGAAACAGAAACCAGAAATTCCCTGGATACTACTCTTCTTTATTATAATAAATTCCTTCCATTATTTTGATATTGTTTGTCACATGGAACCAGAATGCCTGAAACCCACAGCTGTCACATTGATAGTTATTATTCTCACAGCATATCCCATGCAAAATGTAGAATGACCATGTGCATAAATGATCAAGTGTAAGATGCAGATACAGTGACACATAAAAACTTGAAGCTCTTCATTGTAACAACTGAAACATAATGAAGCGTGTAGGCTTCCACAGCCAATGCCAATTTTGAATGATGTCCATTGGGGCTTTTGGCTGCATTATTGTTAAAACTATAGTGACAAAACAATTGGGTTCTGGGGGTGGCCTACTCTTTACACTGTGTTCTGTATTGACGGTCATGTGATAAAGAACATCACTGATACAGATGTAACTGGATTGTTCGAAGTCAAGAAACCTGTTGAGGTGTGATCATATCAAAAGCAATTGCTTGTGCTACTCCAGCAGATGACTGGAAGGCAATATTCAATCGGCATTTTGCACCCAGGAAAAATATTTTCCTGCAGAAGACATCAATGCAATGCAGCATTTCTTTTGTGGCTGCTTGTCTCTTCCATTGCAGACAAGGTCATGTGGAGCTGCTGCTGAACAAACACATGCAGCCCATTGGACTGTGTCTGTTGGCATGCAGGACACAAACAGCTTGCAGCTATCCACCCTGATCATGTTGGTCAGACATCTATGACTATCTTGATAGTATTTCTTATTTCATGTTGCTTCATTCATGCCTGCCTGGGAAGCATGCAAATTTCTTGGTAACTGGTTGACCAACTATAGTCCAAATGATAATACATTATTGCCATTTTGCAGTTTTGCCACACTCACAAATAATGCTTGTGCTCTGATACATATTTGCTTATCAGTCTTCCAATGTACCAAAATATACATTGCTGAACTCACACCAAACATAGTTTATGTTAGGAGTGCAGAGAGCATTGGCAGAATCCTACACGACAGGAGATGATTTATATCTTACATCCACTATATGGTCTCAGATTGATGTCAGTAACAAAGCAACTTACCTTGCTGGAATCTTTGGTTTATGATAAGTGAGCAACTGGAAGTTATTTTCCTATTGCTTTATCATTGTAGACTTTTATAATTGCCTGGAGCTTATTTAGGTCATGTTTGATGTTGTCAGCTAAAGTAATGATCTGGTTCACTACATTATCAACTAGTACCCATAAGATTAAAGCAATTCATCGCTATTTACAAAAAGTCAAGTAACTGTTTTTTTTTTTTTTTTTGGGTTGTGTAAAGACATTTTTACTGTAAAACTTGAACACCATTTTAAACCAAACAACATCTATAAGAATAAGGATCTTGAAAATAAAGCTACAATTAAACACAATTACATAAAAGCAACAGATACAAACATATACAAAAAAGGGACTGCTTGATCATGACTAAAGAGAGTGAAAGATTGGTGAAATGAGCCTATTCATGAATTTATTAGAAATGCTGTGTATCTCCGGCCAAAGAAGGAAAAAACTACATGAGACAAAATGGATGTTAGTAGTCAGCTGCTAGCAACTGCCAGTGTATTGAAACTTGAGAAGACTTTTCTTTCACCCTGGTCTGTTGTTTCTTCCTTGGAATGTTGGAATGAGGTCTTGAGTGACTTTCCTACAAAATTCTTGATGATTCTTGTTCCTCCTAACACATTCTTCTCTTTGTCTGGATGAATCTATGTGATTTTTCAGTGCCTTCCTCTGGTATCACCAGGTAAGTAGAAACTTTTTCTTTCTTATATTTTATTAACAAATCATCCTGTACATTATAAATACATTTGCAGTTGCCTTACCATCTCATGGTAGTGTGTTCTTATTTGAGACACTGGAAAGTGATTAAATAAACACAAATCCTAATATGGCACCTCCATTTTTTAGTTGGGGGGGGGTGGGGGGGGGATGGAGAGAGACAGACAAGGAAGACAAAGAGCACAAAATGGAGGAACAAAATGTAAGAAGACTGTAGAAGAAATATATGGGAGGAAGGTAGTCCATGTATGTAAGAATGTTTGGTAGTGTGCAGACAAGAGGAGGAGGTGAGAGGTGAGGGGGATTGGAGGGAGGGTAGGAATAAGAGAGAGGGGGGGGGGGAGAGAGAGAGAGAGAGAGAGAGAGAGAGAGCGAAATGAGTAAGAGTAATGTAAATAAAAATCTCTACTGTGGTCTGGATGAGTTTTCTTTACTCAGAACAAAAGTAAAGGTTGTTTTTATAAATAATCCCTGATCCTTGCAACTAAAGTTGATGTGCTTTCATAAACAGAGGCTCATATTATTATTATTATTTTTTATTTTATTATTATTATTTTTTTATTTTATTATTATTATTATTATTATTTTTTCCTTGGAAGGTTTCAGACAACGTTGTGAAACAATATGAATTATGTCTTCACTTTTAAAATGTCGTATTTTCACAGAGAACTGAGGTTTGGATGGGATTTATGTGGCAAAAGCAAATATTTTTATAGTGAGTTAACCTCTTATGGTAGCTGATCTGTAACACATCTCCCATATATCCACAGAAATACATCAACAAGCAGTATCTTATATAAAATGGAAGATGAAAAATTAATTTCTCATCAACTGTAGGGTCATTAGAGCACGTTAGGAAGGAAGATGATTGGTTAACATTATATAACTGAAGATATCATTATAAATTGATGACAAATTCAGAATGCACAAAAATGAGCATCAGGAAAGATATTGTCATCTACTCAAACATATCCCAGTTTTCACCTTAAGTGATTTGGGTTCTACTCCTCCTAGATGGAAGTTTAATGCCTTAATCATTACATCATAGTTCTAGCTCAGATGGGCAAGGATACAACATAAAAACAGACATGGCCATTTTATAAGATCAGTGAAAACATTTGCATTGATTGATTAAGGGGAAGCATGGAAAAGTGAATGATGGTGGTGGGAAAGAAATTTGAAAGTCTCTGCTGCTCAATAAAAGACCAGTTCCTTAACTACCACTATGTTATCTAATTGTATTGGTCATATAGCAGTTGCTGTTCTCCCTTATCAATTCATCACCTAGGGTGATATCCAAATGTGGCCTTTTCAATAGGGAGAAGTGCAGCAGAACTCATCATGTTTCTTTGCACTGATGATATACAGCCTCCATGAGGTAAGTTGTTCCACACAAAAATCGTATGGTAATCTGACAATGAGACATAAAATTGGACAGTCCTTAAAATTTTTGAAAGTGGCATGCATGTAGCTTTCCCCAGAACACTCTGTACAACAGTATTTAACATCAGCACTTCGTCTTCAACCTCATGTGTTCTCATACTATGTCACTATCACAAGTTAGTTGAGAATGAATGAATTAATGAATAGATCTCATTTCTAGAAGTTTCTGCTGATATTGAGAAAATACTGTGTAGAGTGGATAATGTTTACCAAAAAAGTGCGGTTGCTAAATGAAGATAACTTGCTGTTGTTGTGGTCTTCAGTCCTGAGACCGGTTTGATGCAGCTCCATGCTACTCTATCCTCTGCAAGATTCTTCATCTCCCAGTACCTACTGCAACCTACATCCTTCTGAATGTGCTTGTCTTCTAGTCAAGTTGTGCCACAAACTCCTCTTCTCCCCAATTCTGTTCAGTACCTCCTCATTAGTTACGTGATCTACCCATCTAATCTTCAGCATTTTTATGTAGCACCACATTTCCAAAGCTTCTATTCTCTTCTTGTCCAAACTGTTTATCGTCTATGTTTCACTTCCATACATGGCTCCACTCCACTCAAATACTTTCAGAAATGACTTCCTGACACTTAAACCTATACTCGATGTTAGCAAATTACTATTCTTCAGAAATGCTTTCCTTACCAGTGCCAGTCTACATTTTATATCATCTCTGCTTTGACCATCATCAGTTATTTTGCTCCCCAAATAGCAAAACACCTTTGCTACTTTAAGTGTCTCATTTCCTAATCTAATTCCCTCAGCATCACCTGACTTAATTCGACTACATTCCATTATCCTCATTTTGCTTTTGTTGATGTTCATCTTATATCCTCCCATCAAGACACTCCTCTTCCAAATCCTTTGCTGTCTCTGATAGAATTACAATGTCATCAGTGACCCTCAAAGTTTTTATTACTTCTCCATGGATTTTAATACCTACTCCGAATTTTTCTTTTGTTCCCTTTACTGCTTGCTCAATATACAGATTGAATAACATCAGGGAGAGGCTACAACCCTGTCTCACTCCCTTCCAAATCACTGCTTCACTTTCATGTCCCTCGACTCTTATAACTGCCATCTGGTTTCTGTACAAATTGTAAATAGCCTTTCGCTCCCTGTATTTTACCCCTACCACCTTCACAATTTGAAATAGAGTATTCCAGTCAACATTGTGAAAAGCTTCCTCTAAGTCTACAAATGCTAGAAACATAGGTTTGCTTTTTCTTAATCTATCTTCTAAGATAAGTCGTAGGGTCAGTATTGCCTCACGTGTTCCAGTATTTCTATGGAATCCTAACTGATCTTCCCCAAGGTCGGCTTCTACCAGTTTTTCCATTTGTCTGTAAAGAATTCGCATTAGTATTTTGCAGATGTGACTTATTAAACTGATAGTCAGTAATTTTCACATCTGTTAACACCTACTTTCTTTGGGATTGGAATTATTATATTCTTCTTGCAGTCTGAGGGTATTTCACCTGTCTCATACATTTTGCTCACCAGATGGTAGAGTTTTGTCAGGACTGGCTCTCCCAAGGCCATCAGTAGTTCTAATGGAATGTTGTCTGCTCCCGGGGCCTTGTTTCGACTCAGGTCTTTCAGTGCTCTGTCAATCTCTTCACGCAGTATCATTTCTCCCATTTCATCTTCATCTACATCATCTTCCATTTCCATAATATTGTCGTCAAGTACATCGCTCTTGTATAGGCCCTCTATATACTCCTTCCACTTTCTGCTTTCCCTTCTTTGATTAGAACTGGGTTTCCATCTGAGCTCTTGATATTCATACAAGTGGTTCGCTTTTCTCCAAAGGTCTATTTAATTTTCCTGTAGGCAGTATCTATCTTACCCCTAGTGAGATAAGCCTCTACATCCTTACATTTGTCCTCTAGCCATCCCTGCTTAGCCATTTTGCACTTCCTGTCGATCTCATTTTTGAGACATTTTTATTCCTTTTTGCCTGCTTCATTTATTGCATTTTTATATTTTCTCTTTTCATCAGTTAAATTCAATATTTGTACTGTTACCCAAGGATTTCTACTAGCCCTCGTCTTTTTACCTGCTTGATCCTCTGCTGCCTTCACTGCTTCATCCCTCAAAGCTACCCATTCTTCTTCTACTGTATTTCTTTCCTCCATTCCTGTCAATCATTCCCTTATGCTCTCCCTGAAACTCTATACAACCTCTGGTTTGGTCAGTTTACCCAGGTCCCATCTCCTTAAATTCCCACCTTTTTGAAGTTTCTTCAGTTTTAATCTACCGTTCATAACCAATAGATTGTGGTCAGAGTCCACATCTGCC
This sequence comes from Schistocerca piceifrons, assembly GCF_021461385.2. Lineage (NCBI taxonomy): Eukaryota > Metazoa > Arthropoda > Insecta > Orthoptera > Acrididae > Schistocerca > Schistocerca piceifrons. The sequence goes on from NC_060142.1 coordinate 62,341,192, forward strand.
GCTGGAAATGTCTTACAATTTAAAACCTGGTTCCTAAATCTCTGTCTTACCATTATATAATCTATCTGATACCTTCTAGTATCTCCAGACTTCTTCCATGTATACAACCTTCTGATTAAGTTATGCTCTGTGCAAAATTCTACCAGACGGCTTCCTCTTTCATTTCTTCCGCCAATCCATATTCACCTACTACATTTCCTTCTCTTCCTTTCCCTACTATCGAGCTCCAGTCACCCATGACTATTAAATTTTCGTCTCCCTTCACTATCTTAATAACTTCTTTTATCTCGTTGTACATTTCTTCCATTTCTTCGTCATCTGCAGAGCTAGTTGGCATATAAACTTGTACTACTGTAGTAGGCGTGGGCTTTGTGACTATCTTGGCCACAATAATGCGTTCACTATGCTGTTTGTAGTAGCTTACCCGCACTCCTATTTTTTTATTCATTATTAAACCTACTTTTGCATTACTCCTATTTGATTTTGTATTTATAAACCTGAATTCACCTGACGAAAAGTCTTGTTCCTCCTGCCACCAAACTTCACTAATTCCCACTATATCTAACTTTAACCTATCCATTTCCCTTTTTAAATATTTGAACCTACCTGCCCGATTAAGGGATCTGACATTCCATGCTCCCATTCGTAGAATGCCAGTTTTCTTTCTCCTGATAATGATATCCTCTCGAGTAGTCCCCACCCGGAGATCCGAATGGGGGACTATTTTACTTCTGGGATATTTTACCCAAGAGGACACCATCATCATTTAACCATACAATAAAGCTGCATGTCCTCGGGAAAAATTACGGCTGTAGTTTCCCCTTGCTTTCAGCCATTCGTAGTACCAGCACAGCAAGGCCGTTTTGGTTAGTGTTACAAGGCCAGATCAGTCAATCATCCAGATTATCTTCCGGTTATTCTAGTCTCCCTTCAATGCATGAATCAGTGAACCTTGGAAAATCAGACACAAAAAACAGTCAAGAGATTTGTGTTGTTGTTTCATGTTTGTGTAACTATTTAATATTGAAATTTATAATAACCCTCAAGGTTATTTCTGCTGGAACATCTTTGAATGGAAGTTCAAAACAAACAACTGGCTACAACTAGCAATTGAAATTGTACTATAATGAACTGGTCCATTTGAAGATGAAAGTGCAAGCGTGTGAAGTGTACTGTGGCAGAAAATAAAAGTGTGTGATAAAGATAATTCTATTAACAATATAGGAAAAGACAGATTGCTACTTACTATAAAGAAGACAAGTCACGTTGCAGAGAGGCACAATTAAAATACACTTACATATGGCTTTTGGTCACAGCCTTCAGTAGTAACAGAGGGACACACCACATTCACACACTCAAGCAAGCACACCTCATGCACACATGACCGTCAACTCCAGCATGTTGGTCCAGATAGATTACCCAAAGGTAAAGTTGCAAAAGAATTCAATAACAAATGAAAAATTGCAATGTAGTCTTTCATGACCGGTATCATCTTCAATCAAAAGTTCTGGGCTGATAGGCCATGGTCGATGTATAAAACTCTCCCCTGACATTTTGTCTCTGACTGTGGGAGACATCTTCCGAGGTAAAGTGGTGAAATGCAGAGGTCGCTGCTATACCTCGGAGGATATCTCCCACAGTCGGAGACGAAACGTCAGGGGAGAGTTTTATACGTCGACCACAGCCTATCAGCCCAGAAGTTTTAAGTGAAAATGAAAAATTGGTTTATCAAATGCTTAAGTCACAGAAAGAATGAATTTGAATTATGACTGGAAAGAAAAAAAAATATTTCCATTGTTTGCTTTTCCATCATTTCATTTGGATATCTCTCTCTCTCTCTCTTAGTACATCATTAGACAAGAGAAATAAAGTGGCAGGAATTTTCTGTGATCTCACAAAGGCATTTGATTGTGTAACCCACGCATTGCTTGTTCCCTAGTTTTGGGTGTGCAGCTGCATAAATTCAGCTTCTTCTTCTAATATTTTGGCTGAATACCATCCAGCCATCTTCAGAGTGAGTCGAGGTGATGAACGCACATGCTCTGTCCTTTTAAACCTGAGTACCGAACTACTGCGTATGCGGCCAAACATACACAAGGCGCCAGAGATGTTGATAGGGAGCAAAGAGGTGTAACATATGCGGGGAAATTAAATATATGGTTGTGCAGTCATTCCACGTAGTGATATTGATGTGTCACAGAGAGCTGCACCATTGCAACGTCTCTGTGATTTAATGACAGAAATTGCCGAATTCCATGATTTCTCCAAGCCGTACCTGCTATCTCTATTAATTAAATTCGTCACCAACCGAATTTCAGTTGCTTCTGTCACTACTGAGTCCCAGAAAGATGAAGTCGAGGCTAAAATTTCGACATTATCATACACCATAGAGTGCCCAGTGTCAATACAGTACTCCACCACTGCAGATTTCTTATCTTGGACAAATCATGGAATCCGGTAATTTCTGTAATTAAATCACAAAGATGTCGTGACAGTGTAGCTCTCGGTGACACATCGATATCACTGTGTGGAACGACTGCGCAGCCATAGATTTAATTTCCATGCATATGTTACACCTCTTTGCCGCCTATCAATGTCTCTGGCACCTTGTGTATCTTTGGCCGCATACGCTGTGGTTCGGTACTCGGGTTTGAAAGGACAGAGCAAGTGCTGGAGCGTTAGTCACCTCGGCTCACTCTGAAGATTGCTGGAGAGTATTCAGCCTAAATATTAGAAGAAGAAGCTGAATTTATGCAGCTGCATTCCTGAAACTTTATGGAACAGTCTTTACACCGCAAAAACATGAAAATGCACATCAAGCATTGCTTGTTTACAAACTTGAAAAGTATGGCATTAGTGGCACTGCCTGACAATAGCTTAAATGCTACCTATCAAACAGAATGGAAAGAGTTAGCATCTCTTCAAATGGTGCATATTATTTTTCTGACTGGAAAAAAAAGTCTCAGGCTGTTCCACAAGGCTCCATATTAGGCCCTGTCTTATTTCTTTCCTCTGTTAATTACTTACCATTAAATAGCAGCTCCTCATCAGCTCTGCTCACAGATGATACTTCTGTCTTAGTTGGAGATCAGGACACAGGAAAAATTCCCAAATCTGTGATCAGTACCCTCATTCCCTTAGAAATTTGGTTTCAGCTAAATAGGTCGAATCTAAACATATCTAAGACTCACATGATGCAGTCCAAAACCAAACAGCCAAAACGTGAGCAGTTTAAGATTGTACTCAACAACCAAGATACAGAAGAAGTTGACTCAGTCAAATTATCAGGTTCAAATGTAGATAAAAATTTGAGCTGGCAGGCACACATTGAATACCTAGCAAACAGACTGAGCAGCTTTGCATTTTCAGTGCAAATATTACCAATTGCAACTGACATAGACACACAGAAAGTAGCAGATACAAGGTACTTTGAATCCATTATTAGGTATGGTATTGTTTTTGGGGTAACTTGACAGACATAGTGCGGATACTAAAAATACAGAAGAAAAATTGTTTGAAATATGTGCACTGCAAATCACCAAGAACCATGTTGACCATTATTTAGAAAACTAAAATATTAACTGTTCCATCCTTATACATACAGTATATGAGATTATTATATGTTTGTACACCACACATGAATTATTTGGGGGAAACTATTTTGTCCATTCACATGATACTAGAAACAAAGAAAATTTTATGCTCCCCACCCACTGCCTCAGACTGTATGCCCAGGGACCTCAATAAATGGGAATGAAAATTTGTAATAAATTAAAAAAGAACAAGTTGATGCAGTTGAGTTTAGGTCACACTTAAAAGAAAGCTATATGAGGTACTACCACTGAAGTGTTTCTACTCAGTGGACGAATTCATGCAGGACAAACTGGAAAGTTGAGCTGGATATAATGTGTTACATACTCCAAGAAATATCCTTATAGTGTTATTATTTTTTGTAGTGCTATTATTTATTAGTGTAAAATTAATTGTAGCTGTATTATAAATGTTTGACATGTCTACTGTATGCAAACCAAATGGATTACAAATGTACGTCATGAGATGAATAAAACACATTTCACACAACTCACAATTCTCTCTCTGTGAGTCATCAGTTCTTTTCTTGAATGGCAATTGTGAGTGAATATTTGATACATCAGGTTTTAATACCTTCTGTTTATATTCAAATTTAGCCAAGACATTGCATTTTTGCTGGTCAGAGGGACATCATAGTTGGTCACGTTTAAAAAATTGAAAGTACTTCATGCAGTTCCTCAGATATTTTATTTCATTTGGCTTATTGTTCCTATTTCAATCAAAGGAAGTATTGTTAGGTAAGCATTGTATAATAGTGTACTTACACCAGTCCTACACAACTGTGTCTGTCTATAAAGTGTCTGGATTACCATGGCACCTTGAGAAAAGTAACTAATGGTACAGATCAAAAGACGGTAAAACTATTAATAATTTAAGATCCATTAAAGTCACTGTAGTAATAATATATACTTGTCATCCTGTCGGCATATATTTTCCACTGAATAATCCAAGTGCAGTGCTGGTACCCTCATCATATACTTACTATTTGTTCTTTTACATTAAATAAGGGAAAGGACTGGTGCGTGGCACACAGAAACATTTTATAGAAAATGGTTTTTGAGCCCTTGCTCTTTGTCTAGTAAGAGCACACACCTTCACACACACACAACCACACAAACACCAAAGCATCTATAAGTTTGGGTCTTCGTGTGAGTGAATGTGTTTATTTTTACTAGAAAAAGACCAAAAGCTCAAAAGCTAGTGTTAACAGTTTTCTGTTATGTATTTCTGTGTAATAGACACCAATCCTCTATAGGTTAATGGTTGCCTTACCCTTATTTTACACATTTTTCCTTTCAGGAATTTCCATAATTGCCCTATTTGTTCCTTTTATAATTTTTAACAGATTTTGTGTGAAATAAGACTGTCTAATCATGTAAACTCCTCTACCGTCTTCACCCATCCCTTGTAATCTGAGTTACACCATTTAACAGGTACAGCCAAGAGTGACTAGTACAGATGAATTAAAGCTGTTACTAGTTCATTTAAAGGCAAAGACATCGAATTTTTTCACTCTCTCACTCTCTCTCTCTCTCTCTCTCTCTCTCTCTCTCTCTCTCTCTCTCTCTCCCCCCCCCCCCCTCCCCCTCACGCACTCACTTTATATCTTGTCTAAAAATCTACTCACCAAGCGGTGGCAGAACACACACATAAAAGACTGTTGTAATTGGCAAGCTTTCCAAGTGAGTGGCTCCTTCTTCAGGCAGAAGGGTTGATATCTTGTTTGAAAGTTACAGTACCAAATTAGTTTATTTTGTGTAAATAATGTCATAGCCATTATGACTGTAGGAAAACAAAAACAAATATGTAATATGAGAATGGTAAACACACAGTTACGTGCAAGATTCAAATGTTTTGGTGTGCTTTTTTTTTCCAACCCCAAAGTGTTCACATTATTTCTGCAACATAAGTAATGTATCACATATAGCATATTTATTACACAATACTTTTCAACTTTATACAGGTTTGTTTAATTAATGGATTAAAGAAAAGCCTGTTCTTTGTGAGTTAGTCTTTTATTAATACTCTATCAAAAAGAAAATTCACTCAAGGAAAGTGTAAAATTTACAAGGAGAGACAGTGCCTGGCCAGTACTTAATTTTAGAAGGCGAAATTCCAAATACTGGTGATAGACACATTTACAAGTAGAGAGAAATAAAATGTAGCTTTCAGAACTGTTATTTCCTTCCTCAGGGAGGATGGAGAGTGGAAATGAGGGGCAAGAGACTCAGAATCTAGGTCGAGAGGGACCTAACAGGAATGTGACATTTAGGTTCTGAGTGACATTCCCCTCCTTTCCAACCACCTAACTATTCTTGTTTCCTCTCTGTTGAAGAGAAAAGCAGTTCAAGAAGCTTTCTCTATCTTTAAATGTGTCACTTGGCAGTACTTACAATTTTGCCTACTAAAGGTAAGTACCATCCATTTATTACTCTCTAAGATCTGAAATCAGCACTTTGAATAATATTGAGTAATTCCATTGGAAAAATCTCATTATTTATGTTCTCCTACAACATTATTACATTCATGTTATTTTAAGAATATGCACATTACAATGTTTAGTATGAATAAACATTGCTGCGAACTCCTTTTGATGCATTTTAGAAGTGGGGAAGTCTGGAATGGAAGAATCAAGCTCCTCATCAGAGACATCTCCCTCAGGAGCTAGAAAACCGTTTCCATCTCGAAAATCAAAAAGTAAAGGCCAGGTTCTTGGAAAAAGACAAGTTCGCAGCAGTAGTGGATATTCTAGCCACACAGAAGAAACTACATTCAGGTATGTGAGGTCAAACAACTTTCTTAGCACATCATTTTCTTAAACAATATCAAATAACATGAACTGATATCAGTTTCAGTGATCGAATACATCCCCCTTCGAGATTTTCTGATTCTCATTCCCATGAGTTGAGTGAAGCGGAATGTGACATGAGTAAGCTGGGCAGAAAATCTGGCCGTAGTGGTGCAAGCACCAGACTTAGTAGGGAAACATCCTTCCAGATAGATGTCTAGCTGTTTACTGTGCCTTGCACACATTGCTCTTCTGCAAAATGTGTCCATGTCTGTCAGTCGAGGCAACTTTTGAAAAGCAGTGGCTTCCATGGCATATACATAATTTTTATAAGCAAACTGAGTGTGTGTGTATGTGCTAAAACCCTGATAGTTCAAAGTAGTTGAACAGAAATACAAATATGTCTTTCATTTTATATAAGTGAACACCTGGTGAATTATCACAAACTATTGGTGATCATGCGACTGTTTTGGCTAAAATGAACACTGTGAGATGTGAATAATTATAATAATAATAAAAACTCAGGACACACCAAATCGATATCATCGTGCCTCATGTGGCAACTCCATGTAACTTTTAGTCCTTCACCCATAAGCAAATGTCTGTTGTATTTTTTATTGTCTGCTGGTATACCTATGAAATTTACACAGGAAACATTGAGCTATCAGTTTGAGTCGACTCATACACCTGCAATATTCATGGTTATTCACACCTATCCAAATGTATTCAGTTATAATGCATCAATACCCATATATGTTCACTGCCATATGAATGTTCAAATGTTGTTGTTTATAATGAAGATCTTCGGTTTGAATGAGATTTGTTATGTGACTTTTTGGTGAAAAATATTTTAATACCTAGCGTAAAATGTTGAATGGTATCCCAATCTTCCAATCTGAATGCTTCTATATACTGCCAGAAAGGCAGTCTCATCACTCCATTACTGCAGAGACTGGGTATTATGTGACTAGATATTAAAATACTGAGTTGTGATACTTACGAGATGAAATGTATGTATGTAATGTATGTATGTATGTTTGTTGCATTGAGTTTTGAGACATGTAAGATGAAGTGTATGTATATTTGTTGATATTTAAGTAAAATTTTAAATATAATGACTGTTTATATGATTATTAAATGTTATATTGTATTTTGCATGTTGCAAATTTTTGGTAACACAATAAAGAAAATGCTCAACAGCTAAATAGATTTCTGTAAATGAAGACTACTAGAAATATTCACTCTTCCATAGAATAGTGATTTTGGAGCACTTGAGTAATTTTACATACCAAAGACAGCACAAGATTCAGCTTAGCACTAATACATACTTTGTTTCAAGTAATAAGTACATATGGACATTATCACTGTAACTGTTCCTCAGCAGAACAATGACAGCATGAGGTTTTAAAAGGCTGACATAATAAGAAATACTTTTGCGTCATTCAAACAGCAAAAATTAACAATTCAGCATGGAAATGCTGCTTCTTTTTATTAACTTGCCAGTAAATGTTACAAATAGCATTTTGTCTGAAAGACTATGGCTGACAGTCTTTTTCATATCCTGTAGCAGAATTCTGGTAAAATGAAGGTGATATTTGAAGAAAGTCTGGGAAGAAAATAAATTACTACAAATGAATTCATGTTAATTTTGCATGACTGTTGATATTATTTATTTTATCACCACAAAACAGCAACAAGAATTATGTATGAGATGACATCAGAGGACTGATTATCACTTTACATACAAATATCAATTTGTAGCAATACACAACAGGACTTTTAGGATCAATAAATATCAAACCAAATCAAATCAAACCACAAAGAGACTGGAACATGGCTATCAAGTGTGGACAAGATTTTAGTGCTTTGGTTGAAATACCATCAATAGCCAGAAGATTACTGCTTTTTGTGCTCTAGTAAGTTTTGTGATCTGTCCAGCAGATGACTTAGCAGAACTGACATTGGTGGTGGAGTATATAGTGCTTGTCTAATATATGTCTTTCAGCTGTCAGTTTTTGTCCCTTTGTTTTCAGCCACTCTTATGAATAATTCATTGAGTTTAGAAGCCAATTGCTTGAATTTAATATCATCTGTCTCACTGCAACTATCACCAGGAAGTTAAGTATCATTTGCCTTACTGAGTGTATTTGTTTCATGCCTAGCCATACTCCAGTTGCACATTATTCAGTTAGTTATGACATACTGGCTACTTTCTGCAGGACAAGGCAGTTTGCTACATGCACCTTAGAAATAATAACTTTTCCCCTGCATGACAGGTTCTGTTCTGTTCCTGCTGCACTTCTCTTGTTGTGGATGATGAAAAGGCAAATGCAGCATGCTGAAGTGTCACGGAGGTGAACAGCTGAAGCAGAATATCAATGAATAAATTACAGTTGTGACCCTGCAGATGCTGATTGTTACTGTTGGGCTTTGGAATACCATGCCATCTGCTATCTGGCTGGAGAGGCTCAAAACTCAAAACTTTAATATTAAATGGATATGCCACCTAAACAGCAAATGAGGTGCCTGATGTCATTTTTTCCCCCCTACTTCAAAATCTCCAGTTTTTCGCATGTATTTAAAAATACACTGTCTGACAAAAAAGAGTGAAGTGCCCAGAAAGGGAGAGGGGGAACAAAATGAAACTTCACAGGCTGAGTGGATATGTGATGTTGTTTGAGTGGTCGTTGATATCCTGAATACTGACTGATAACACTGTACGACACAAGGACGCAGCACCTCCATGTCCTTCTCAGTGATCACTCAACATCTAACATTGTCCTACCCTACCCTACCAAGCTTGGTAACAAAACTAAACACTAACATTGCTAAGCCACTCTGGGGGCATACTACCTGTCACAGAGAAATGTAAGTCTAATAATTCACAAACCTGCTAACAGTGTGTTTGTGTACAAAGGTACATTGATGTCTGTCATCATCTTCTGAATGCTTCACTTCTTTTGTCAGACACTGTAATTATTACATACAAGAAAATGCCCTCCTCAAGAGTATAAATTAAAGTAGAGTAAAACTATCCCTAACCTAGATGTACATTTCAAGTACTCCATGTCATTAGATAGGATACACCAAGCTCAGGCTGTGTTTTCACTTGCAGTAGTGTGTTTCTATTATTTTCAGACACTCACCCTCCCTTTGACTCAAAGGCCAACTGTCTCAATATGTTGTGTACAGTGTGTCATTTTCAGGTCTTCTATATTACTGCATCCAACAAATGGTTTTCCAGAATTCACACTTGCAATGGTACCCAACAGACTACATACTCCACAGGTGAGGAAAGGATATCCTTGAAGTTTTATACTATCAGAGTTTAGTATTATGTTGAAAGCTTGTGAGCACAAAGGAAGTTAAATTGGATGAAAATTTCAGTGCTTGATCATACATCATAGCTCCAGTGTCCTTGTGAATCCACATACTTCTGTCAGAAACACTGAATTCATTTGAAAAGGGATTCTTTAGGACACGGACAGGAAAAGTTACATATCAGTGAATTTTAAACTGTTTTGCACTTACTAGAAAAACTTGCATTCTCATGTTAATCTTTTAATGGGAATTCAGATACCAAAATAAGGTACAGTAGAATTATTCTCAAGAAGAACAGGTTATCTGGAAGAAAAAAAATAGTTGAATTACTGTAGTTATGTATCCCCTACTTGATTGTTGTTCATAATCTGAAACCCTTAGAAGCCAGAATGACTGAGGAAATTGCAAAATATAAAGGAAAGAACTTCAGCCTTCAGCCAGATGTGGTTTTCATTTACAGAAAAATTTTACACCCTGAAGGCCCAACTTCAGACACTTAACTAGTTTCCTAGTATTTTACTATTCCCTCCCCCCCCCCCCCCCCCCCCCCCACACTTTTTTTTTTTGAACGGATTCTTTGATAATGACTTGCTAAGAATTGGTTGTGATACCATTTATGTACGCAGATGTGAAAATAATTTTAAAAAATTCCTTAATATATTATTTTGTCATTATGTTATGCACATAAAGAAATGCCTTCAGGGCTTGAAATTTTAAATACAAACCACATTTGTGATTAAAGGCTTGTGTTCTTTCTGCTAGTGAGAAATAATATAAGAAAGGCTTCAATCAGATACAAGACTTCCCTTAAAATTGTGGGAACTTATGTTTATAGAATATTCAGCAACACATTGCTCACCTGACCCCACATATAAAATGCATGCCATTACTGTAGCATATACAGAAATGTAAGGAGGGATTCCTTCAATGAACTACCCTCATATCAAATGATAAAGTGATGGAAAATAATAATATTCTCTGTACAGTGAAGACTTCGATTTATTGGTAGAATATTGGGGTAGTGCAATCAATCTACACTGCTGGAAATTGAAATAAGAACACCGTGAATTCATTGTCCCAGGAAGGGAAAACTTTATTGACACATTCCTGGGGTCAGATACATCACATGATCACACTGACAGAACCACAGGCACATAGACACAGGCAACAGAGCATGCACAATGTCGGCACTAGTACAGTGTATATCCACCTTTCGCAGCAATGCAGGCTGCTATTCTCCCATGGAGACGATCGTAGAGATGCTGGATGTAGTCCTGTGGAACGGCTTGCCATGCCATTTCCACCTGGCGCCTCAGTTGGACCAGCGTTCGTGCTGGACGTGCAGACCGCGTGAGACGACGCTTCATCCAGTCCCAAACATGCTCAATGGGGGACAGATCCGGAGATCTTGCTGGCCAGGGTAGTTGACTTACACCTTCTAGAGCACGTTGGGTGGCACGGGATACATGCGGACGTGCATTGTCCTGTTGGAACAGCAAGTTCCCTTGCCGGTCTAGGAATGGTAGAACGATGGGTTCGATGACGGTTTGGATGTACCGTGCACTATTCAGTGTCCCCTCGATGATCACCAGTGGTGTACGGCCAGTGTAGGAGATCGCTCCCCACACTATGATGCCGGGTGTTGGCCCTGTGTGCCTCGGTCGTATGCAGTCCTGATTGTGGCGCTCACCTGCACGGCGCCAAACACGCATACGACCATTATTGGCACCAAGGCAGAAGCGACTCTCATTGCTGAAGACGACACATCTCCATTCGTCCCTCCATTCACGCCTGTCGCGACACCACTGGAGGCGGGCTGCACGATGTTGGGGCGTGAGCGGAAGACGGCCTAACGGTGTGCGGGACTGTAGCCCAGCTTCATGGAGACGGTTGCGAATGGTCCTCGCCGATACCCCAGGAGCAACAGTGTCCCTAATTTGCTGGGAAGTGGCGGTGCGGTCCCCTACGGCACTGCGTAGGATCCTACAGTCTTGGCGTGCATCCGTGCGTCGCTGCGGTCCGGTCCCAGGTCGATGGGCACGTGCACCTTCCGCCGACCACTGGCGACAACATCGATGTACTGTGGAGACCTCACGCCCCACGTGTTGAGCAATTTGGCGGTACGTCCACCCGGCCTCCCGCATGCCCACTATACGCCCTCGCTCAAAGTCCGTCAACTGCACATACGGTTCACGTCCACGCTGTCGTGGCATGCTACCAGTGCTAAAGACTGCGATGGAGCTCCGTATGCCACGGCAAACTGGCTGACACTGACGGCGGCGGTGCACAAATGCTGCGCAGCTAGCGCCATTCGACGGCCAACACCGCGGTTCCTGGTGTGTCCGCTGTGCCGTGCGTGTGATCATTGCTTGTACAGCCCTCTCGCAGTGTCCGGAGCAAGTATGGTGGGTCTGACACACCGGTGTCAATGTGTTCTTTTTTCCATTTCCAGGAGTGTACAAAGGAGATGGCTTACAAATCACTTGTGCAGCCAGTTCTAGAATATTGCTCAAGTGTGTGAGATCTGCACCAGGTAGGCCTAACAGGGGACATTGAAAATATACAGAGAAAGGCAGCACGAATGGTCACAGGTTTTTTTTAATCCATGGGAGAGTGTCACAGACGTACTGAAGGAAATTAACTGGAAGATTCTTGGAGATAGATGTAAACTATCACAAGAAAATTTATTAACAAAGTTTCAAGAACCAGCTTTAAATGATTACTCTAGGAATCTACTACAACCCCCTATGTATCGCACACATAGGGATCTTGGAGATAAGATGAGAATTACTGCACAGCCAGAGGCATTCAAACAGGCTTCCTGCACTCCGTGTGTGAATAGAATAGGAAGAAACCCTAATAACTAGTTCAATGAAACATACCTTCTGTCGTGCACCTCACAGTGCTTTACACAGTATAGATACAGATGTAGACGTAAATGTAGATGTAGATCCAGTAGAAAGATCCCTAACTGTTATCAAATCTGCTGCAGCTTTCAGTTGTAAAACATAAATGGTTGTCACAATACTGGCTGGAAGCATAGCCATCCATTTGTATGGCAACACTGAGATGATGTCATAGAAATGAAAAGAAAATCAAACTCTGTGATTGGTCATGACAGATGTGTGGAGTGGTCACATCAAGTTCTCTTTACCTGTTGGAGATATTCTCTTGCCATTCCATGCACTTCCATTAAATGAAGCTTTACAGCCTGATGTGTCCTGCATGACCATAACTATGTCAGTAAGTGAACTATGCCTGTCAGTATAGACTAACCATTCTGCATTCACATTTCCATATTTCAATACCTGACCTCCTGCCCACGGAAAAATAAGTGTTAATGGCATGCTTTTGCCACATGTACTTGGAGGTGCTAACCAACTTAAAAATATACTACTCCTAATAGCTATAATTATTACTCTGCAAATGAAGTAAATACGGATGTAATGTTGTCCAGTACACCATCCTTGCTTGCAAATAGAAATATCTTCTCACTGTATACAGCAGGGTGCGATTTGTGCTTTTACCAGTGGGGGGGATGTCTTAGGGGTTTAGTAGAATTATATATGTTACTAGCTTGGACTGTGACATTACGCATGTTTAAACAGCTATTTATAAATAGATGTTAATGCCAAAACTCACTATTCACGCGTATGCACTATCAGAAAAGTGATCCCTTGTTATATCTTTAAAAGTACATTATAGGTAAAGCTTATTTACAAAATCATCTACATACAGGTATACGAGAGGAATTCAAAAAGTAGAGGCACATTTGTGAAAAGCTGTACTTATTCTGATGTTAGAAAATGGAAACACATTAATAGTATTAATAGTAAGACTTACTAAAAACTTTCAGTATTCAGCTCCACAAATTTAAATTATGTGTAAAGTTTTACTCCAGTGCGTGGGAAATAAACATCCCAGGTTGGGATGCATAAACTAAAACCAGAGGAGGGGATGGTCCGATGCAGAGGGGGGGAAATCCCCCCCCCCCATCCCCCCCTGCAAATCACACACTGGTATACAGTGGTTGGTCAAAAATATGGAAATGCATACTTGAACATAAATGGAGGTGCTAGCCAAGTGTGCAGCTTGCGCTGTTGCAATTTACCATGAATGGCACCTGTGCAATGCCCTCAATATGGTGCAAGTGTCAGTCATGGTCAGAAAACTGTTCTCTGTATTTGCAAGTGCGTTATATCCACACCCATCATCATTACCTGAACTTGACATGGACTTGCCATTTATTTGCAGGAAGAATGGTGTAACAATCACTTGAAAACTATACAGGACCTGTATTTATCCATTCCCAATAGACTAAAAGCTGTTTTGAATGCCAACGGGTTTTCTACACAGTATTAGGCATGTAGTGCAATTTGTTTCTGGTGTTTCCATATTTTTGTCCACATAAGTTTCCTGAAAAATCAGTACATTGATAAAGGAATGATTGTATAGAACTAGTGACTCCTAAACAACAGATTACAGAATGTACATAAGAAGCAGCTATTAGGTGGTAATAAACAGAAGGAAGGAAGATTGTTGTTTTAAAATTTCATAAATGGTGAGGTCATTAGACTGGAGCACAAGCTCAAACTCGTTTTTCTGTTGTTTCTATTTGCAGTGATTAACATCAAAGGTTATAAGCATCCATAAATTTTTATGAATAAGTGAACCTAAAATTTAATAAAATGCTTCTTCATTAAAACAGGATAAAGTCATATAATAAAATAATTGTTAATAAACATCCAATAATAAGATGAAAGCCTTAGAAATTGTGGCTGGTTCTGGTTGATCACTAATCAAAAAATCTCTCTCTCTCTCTCTCTCTCTCTCTCTCTCACACACACACACACACACACACACACACACACACACACACACACACACACACACACACACACACATTATTAGGATTTTGTATTAGTAACAAGTTAAGACATCTAAAATTCAGTAATGATATATGACTAGTTAAAACTTTTTTCTCAAATCTTGTTGTTGGCTAACAACCAATATAGAAATACAGGAAATATCAGCCACTACAATGCTTTACAAAATAGTCCTGTTACTTTATAAAATTTTGAAAGTCATGCAACACTTATTCAGCTGTAATCTGAAAGAGAGGGTATATCAACCGCCGGCCGGGGTGGCCGAGCGGTTCTAGGCACTACAGTCTGGAACCGCGCGACCGCTACAGTCGCAGGTTCGAATCCTGCCTCGGGCATGGATGTGTGTGATGTCCGTAGGTTAGTTAGGTTTAATTAGTTCTAAGTTATGGGGGACTGATGACCTTAGAAGTTAAGTCCCATAGTGCTCAGAGCCATTTGAACCATTTTTGGTAAATCAACAGATAACTTTATGGCTGACTATTTTCAGATAAAGTACAATGAAAATGAAATGTGGCATACCTTTAATGGTAAATCATAAGTACCTTACACTGACAGATTCTATCATAGGAGGAAAACCCATGTGCCAGGGAACTGTATCTAATACAGGAGTATGTCAATAGTACTTCATTCTGCCTCTGTGGCTGAAAGGAGCTGTGTCATGGCTGGGTAGATGACTTCTTCCACCATATCTCAATTTTTGTCTGTCATTTCCAGCCACTCTTCCTCCCAACGACTCATGCTTCTGTGCCTCAACAATGAGAGCACTGCGTATGTAGGAATTTCACATTGTGTCACAGTACAATAACTTTGTTAACTTGGATATGTGTCATCTGCTCCAGAGCCCCCAAGATCACCTTTAGAACTGCACCACAGAAAGAGAATTCATTAGTAAGCATGTTTTGAGAAAATGATCAAGGCAAATCACACAGTAGCCACCATTTTCCCCTTGTTTACATCCATCAGTGTAGGCTGCCATATATTTGTAAATCTGGTTAAAAGTATTTTAAAATATGGTTTTAAAACTTTTGTCTGGAGTGCTATCTCTTTTTTAATTTTAAAATACTATTAGGCCTTGGTATTGTCCATCAAGGGAGATTACTCTAACCCTGGAGAAGGGCTGATATTTGATCTCTACCAAATGTCATTATGTCTGTTTTCACATACATTGCAAATGGCTTGTTCCTCAGAGGTAATTTATGAAGGTCAGTTCCATGGTGGGTCATTCAATGAGGAGGAATACCAGTGACTGCAGATCAGCCACCAACCTATACACCTCTCGTACCATGAAGAGTTGCCATCAGATTGACAGCTGCAGCTCAGAAACTTCAAAACACATGCTGGTGTTGGGACTGGTCCTATAAGCACCCGTGGGCAACATTATCCCACCAAGGCAGATGACATCTTAGATCTTTAACTGTGAAGGGCATGTTGATCTATGTGCTTCGCATCATAATTCAGCTTAGACCACACGGTAGCCTTATAGAATTGGAGTGGTGTCCTCTGTCAGCCCTCCAAGACTTGTAGGTGGGGCAGATTAAAATGTTAAGTGCCTTGAGAGAGTGTGCTTTCAGATCTCTCAGCTGCAGTATTCATGTTAGCATTTTGTGAAAAACCATGGCCAGAAACCTCACCAAATTTCTCATGCTGAGAACAGTGTCCCTCATTATCAATATAGGTGTAGTACCATATGTTACAATAAAATCTTCTCATTTTTTAAGCCGTGTCAATTTGAATAAAATTCTTGAGCAAGCTTTGGATGTTGAAAGGAAGCAATGATGGATGCTTCATGCTTGTAGGAAGACAGCCATCAAAAGCTTTAGAATTTGTTAGAATTTATGTAGCTTGAAAACTGAGATGATTTTATTCAGCCATGCTGCCAAGAAAGGCTCTGAGTATACCAGTGTGTTGTTAATGATGCAAATCTACACACACAGTGTGGTCTGCTGAGAACTTGAAACCTGTGCCTATAGTCCACTCCTCCAATCTCTCCAAATAAGTAGTTGATCTATTGCTGGGTTGGAGAAGAAGCCAAATGTTCCCTTATTGTGGACATAATGCTGTTAATGGTAACAGAAAAGATGAGATGGTTTGGTATGCTTCTTTGTGGAACAGCGTTTTCTTGCTCAGACTGCTCTGACACAAATGAAATAGTATGGTGAGAGGGGGAACCATGTAAAGATGGATAGTTGTCCCTAGAAGCTGGAGCTGTCAAAAGATATTATAACTCTAAGTGGTATCATAGTCCTTCTCGAAATAAAAAAAAAGATTCCTATGAGATTTTTCCACATAGGAAAGTCTGTATACATGGGTCACAGAAGGTAAAGGTATTTATCGTTAAATGATATTTCATGTACCCACACTGGAAGTGACTAAGAGCTGTCTGGATTTGAGAACCCAGACAGAGATTCACTGTACTCTTAAAGATCTTTCCCATGCAGCTGGGAGGGCAATGTTGAAATAACCATTCAGGCAACTATGGTCCTTCTCTGGTTTCAGGAGGGGAATTAGTACTGCATACCTCCATTGGTGGGGAATCTTCTTATCCCCTACATGTGGTAGATCAAGGCAAAGAGGATTTCTTTTACACTTCCTGCAAGATGCCACAGTATGGTGTAGTATACCTTATTCTGACTAGGTGTCATGTAACAAGCCACAGACAGTGTTGAATCTAGCTGCCGTATGGAGAAAGGGTAGTTGTAAAGTTTCTCATCATTGAAACTAAAGTCCCACTTGCTCCTCTTGGCCACAGTTCTGTGATAGCAAAGGACTGGATCCAGGCTGACTGTAGCCATCAACCTACATAATGTTCTGCCATTGTCTGGGCTGGTCAGAAAAATACCAGTTTCTAGGGCAATTCACTTCCAAATATTAGTTGAGTGTCTTTGCATCTTTGTGACCTAACTTGGTGGCCAGAAGCAAATCACTAGCTTTGAGACAGCAGTTCTGTCTACCTATTGTGGAGAGTGCCCATGTTTAGCAACCATGATTGTTTTGCTGAGTCATACTATCTCATAATTAAGTTGGGATTACACAAAGACTTGTAGAACATTGCTGGACATACTCTGCTCTCCATAACCTGTGGCAGAAGCATTTCATTATGTCCTGGTTTGACAGGTTTTATCATCAAAGCTCTTATCTGTAGCTTCTACAAGAATTTATCATCAACAATGGGACATACATGTGAACAAGATAGTAAATTCAGAACTATGTGCAAGTTGAATGTCCAGGTAGATTAAGAAGCCAAGAACAGCTCAAGCGAAAACAGTTTTCTTTAAAGAGAACTTTGAACACCAGTGACACCAGTGCTAGCCACTCACTCTAACTTTTTAATCACTTATTGCAACTGCAACCTCCAAGAAGAAGAAGAAAGCAATAAAAATACCCAGAAATTGATTAAACAGTCGCAATCTTTCATCACAGACAATAGGCTAGTGGCATGGAGGTCCAGGTTCAATTCCCAGTTACCATATCACATTTTACAGTGGTGGAAATGTCTGGAATAAGGTCCAATTAGCTTCTGGATGCCCCATGAGAAACTGCTTCAATAAAAAGTCAGTGAAGTTGACATGCAAACTGCCAAAGTGGAGTCACGGGGATTTAATCAATTAGAAAGGCACTGGCACACAAAACTCATGCTTAAAGGATATAATTCTCTTGTTCAAATTCTTTTTACTAGACACCAGTGACCCAGTGTCAGAAAAATTTGCTATTGAAGCACTGCCTGGAAGTTTGGCCTTTGCAGATATATGAGCATATTATGCTTGTTATTAGTCATATGTATATTTCATAAAATGTCTGTATCTTGTGGCCAGCAGAAAAAAGGCTTATAGACATCTGATTCCAGGAAGTAGCAAACTGATCGTGTGCTCCAAGATCTTTCTTTTGTTGCTAGAGAAAGCAACACTTTGAAAACTACAAGTGTGGGATAAGTATAGCTCATTATTCATTATGGATTTATTCTATTGTATTTTTAATTGTCCTGTAGTCTACAAAAACAGCTTATACATAAGGCACTGGACAAGTCAGTTTATATGTATGCAGGTAAAAATTATTTCTAAGCATACACATTTAAAATGACAACTAATGAACTTCATACATTAAATATTTAATATACTACAGTTCATACTTTTAAACATTCATAGACAAAGTAAAAGCAGTGTTGCTGGAAATATGACTTCAAGGTTTTTCCAAAAGTTTTGACCTTAGAATTTGCTTATATATTTTTGTGATTTACCTGTTACATTTATTTTAAGGATATAAAGGTTTCCATAATATAGATACACTATAAAAGAAGAATAGGAGAGATCTCAAACAGAGCTTCATGTGAGTCAGTATGTTTGATCTCCAGACATGATTCTACTGGCCTTTTTTCACAGTTTGAATGTGCTGATAGCTCCTTTAGAGTTTCTCCAAAATCTGACCCGATATTTAAGACGATATCCACTCTTTGCTGTTTTCTTCTACAGCAGGGTTTTAGTGAGTAAAGGAGGTAGCAAGTCTTACTCAATTTTGCGTTAAGGTATACTATATGCTCATTCCATTTTACTCAGCCTTGCAACCATAATCCTAAGAATTTGGGTTCTGTACTGTTACCAACTGGTTCATCATGGATAGAGACAAATAGTAGAGCATGTATACATCCTTATTTGGACTATTGTGAGATTTTAGTGCAGTTTTTTTTCTGTTTATTAAATGCTGTTACTAAGTTGTTTTGCATCAGTGTTTACTGACTGCTGTAATTCTTCCTTACTTTCCTCTTTTATTAGACTTGTAGAGTTACCTGCAAATATGATCATTTTATGGACATCCAGGTTTAAGCTTAAATCATTAACATACAAAACAGAAGTGGCACTATTATCAATCCTTGGAACACACTGTATTTACCTACAATATACTCTAACAAGTGTTCAGAAATAGTTTTAAGGCAGCCATTAGTGAGCTTCATGCTCACTAGTTGCTTGGACAGATCTCATTGCTATACTTCTCAATCTCTGACAGCACTATCTTATGATACACCATGTCAAAAGTGCCATCCACTGGGGTACATTTAGATGCATAAAACTATTTCATCTTGTACTTAAGTAAATGCTAGCACATTAATATGTTTTCACTGCTGCAACAATATTCTAAATATTCTCAATATCCTAAATATTCTTGTGAAGAGCAGGAGCTGACGTCATTCTGCTGACCAAAACATAAATTTGATCAGAAACATTTGCCATCTGAATGTGAGCATGAGCTCAAAACCAGTTACGACATTGAAATAAAGCATTTTAAAAGTATTTGAAACTAGTTGGGTTATTTACCAACAATCATTGAAGGCCATGGTGTTCATGAGATCCAAGATGGATGAAAATCAAACAATGGAAACTCCAAGATAGAATGTAACAATATTGTGAAAAGGAAAGTTGTCACTCACCATATAGCAGAGATGCTGAGTTGCAGATAAGCACAACAAAAAGACTGTCATAAATATACCCCCAGGGTAGTGTCAGTCTGTGAAGGCTTTGATGAGACCCTCAGCATACTCGGTGAGGGAATTCTTGTCACTGTAGATACGCTTTCCCCAGATGGTTAGGCTGTACGAGAGGGACCTTTTGGTGTGGAAGGGATGACAGCCTTCAAAATGCAGGTATTGTTGGTGGTTGGTGGGTTTAATGTGGACAAAGGTGTGGATGGACCCATCAGAGAAGAGGTCAGTGTCCAAGAAGGAGGCACACTGGGTTGAGGAGGACCAAGTGAACTGGATGGAAGAGAGGGTGTTGAGGTTGAGAAAGAATGTGGATAGAGTGTCATGGCCCTGAGTCAGGATCATGAAAATAATATCAATAAACCTGAATCAGAGTAGGGGTTTGGCTGTTTTGTGAAGCTAGAAAGATTTCCTCTAGATGGCCCATAAACAGATTGGCATAGGAGGGTGCCATGAGGGTGCCCATGGCTGTGCCACAGATTTGTTTGTATACCTTCCTTTCAAAGGAGAAGTAGTTGTGTGTTAGAATATAGGTAGTAAGATGTGTGAGGAACAAGGCAGTGGGTATGGAGTCTGAAGGACATTGGGAGGGGTAGTGTTCAAAAGCATCAAGAACTTGGGCATGAGGCCTGCTGGTGCTTGGGGAAATGACATCAGTAGTGATGAGTAAGGATCCAGGAGGTAAAGGGCTGCAGATGGTGAAGAGCTGGTGAAGAAAGTAGTTGATATCTCTGACATGGGAGACTAGATTCTTGGCAATAGGTTGGAGGTTTTGGTCAATGAAGGCTGAAATTCTTTCAATTCTCCCCTTCCCTTTACTCATGGACTTCCAACTCAGCATTTCCCAATTCAAGCATATTTTGAACCAGGAAGCTGATGGGAGTTAGAACCTTAATAACTCTATATGGACCCACAAAGTGTCACAGCATTTTGCAGTAATCCCCTGGGCACTTTTGCTCTGATTCCATGCATTTCTTACATATGCCCACCACTACTGACACTGCATTTTGCCCCATATTATATCTACAGGTTTCTTGGTGATGAGCAAGCATGATGTTTCTCCTTGCAGCTTGATATTTGGGCTTCTATTCCTCAGGAGTTGACATGCTCCAGCAATGGACCACTTAATGACCAAAGATTGCTTAAGGGGGAGTTAATAGTAAACACTGCTGTGTTAACAAAAGCTCATCCTGCAAAGCCTTTATATCGGGTGTGAATTTAGAATTTTTTATTAATAGCATGCACATCGGCAATCCTATTTGCCACATGGTCTGCCAGTGCAAGTAAGTGTAACATTTGAGAATGCGAAAGGGATGTGCCTTCTAATAACATAACACCCTCCTGAAGCACACACAACAAGGAGTAACATGTAGTGTAGACAGTATTCACCTACTGAACAGTCTCTGTACTCTTTGCTCCCCCATGGTCAACAAACACTGCAGACACACAAGAAGTTATACAGCAAATTTATAAAGATGCACGTCACATCCCCACCCCTCCCAAAGAAAACCATTATAACTCTTCAGTACCAAGGTATGCATCCAGCAATACTGCTACCATTTATTATGCACTCCGTGTGCTTGATCAGGATAACTTGGATACCAGGATCCATAGGTGAGAAGCCACTGTATCCTTACTTTAAGATTCCAATCACACCACTTATTAAATGTCAAATACTTGCATACATTGGTACTTGAACAATATGACAAAACAAGTCAACTTGCCAGAAATCCTTATGGCAGACCTGATAATTGCTGTAATGATTTTTTTAATTCAATCGGAGACATTTAAGGTCATTGAAAATAAAATTAAATTTTAAATTTAAAGTGTGAAATTTACTAACATCTTTGAACACCACTGAGAATACTATAATAAATTTTAAATTCAAGGTAAGTGGATTGACTAAAATCTTGAATGAATCAGATAACCTGCAACAAAAAAAATTTAAAATTCAGAAGGCAAGCAACTGCCTGAAATCGTTAAGCACAACTGACAATTTAACTATGGCACTCCCCAAAATGTTCAGGTACAACTTAAGTGATCTGACCAGATCAAGATACAAGACTTATATCATTACTGTTACACACTTAAAGGAAAATGTAGGTGCAGCAGTTGCTCATGAAGGTGGCATACCAGGGTGTAGTCAACTTTCACAGCCAGCAAGCAAGTAAAATATGCCCCTGAGCCACACTCTGTGCCAGGATGCCTTACAATACACAATATACAATTCATCCTTTATAACAGAAGGGAAAACACAATAAACTTACATGTCATGATAAAGCAATCATACACACTAGAATCTCCCTCTACCATGCCTCACAATAAATGGCACATAAATATCCAAAATGATTTAGTTTTAAAAAGTGCAAGAGGTAATAATACCCTAAGATTTTGACAACTTAAAGTGTGAGTGTGGGTTACACCGATTTATTTCCCCAAACCACATTCCACTTCTTTACGAGATGACTTACTTGTTTGCAGCCACTCTTCTCTACTAGATAGCCAGATGCTGAAAATTCTCTTCACTTCTTCTCCATCAAATAATACTAGGTACAGGAACTTTCAAGCCTCTATCTACCTGTGAAATAAATAGCCATACAAACTTTATGTTTCGTCTATCGACAATGTATTTGACTTTCAAGCACAATAAAAATTCTCAATTTCAACGAAATATGTAACTTCCAGCAAGTTTCTCATAATGTTGTACATTAGAAACAAATTGTTTTACATTCAAAAGAAAGTCTGCTTAGACACCATGACTTCCAGAAAAAGAGTTTGAAAATAATTCTTGCCTCTAACAAGGCTGAGTCAAGAGTCTACAAGAGTATTTTTTCAACTGGTCTTGTTATAATTAATAATAGTCAATGACACAATAAGCACTTAGTGGCATGTAAACTCCATGGTTCTTCATTACACACTCACTAACACATCTATGAACTGTCCGACAGGTACTTGTCAGTGACATTTGACTGCCGCATCTTCTTTCTTCCCAGGACTGACTTTAAACCTGCACACACAAACATGTGATGTGCAGTAGGTAGGATTCTACCATATCACACTCGTATCTAGAATACCGTGTGTTCGAGATGGTAGAAGGCTGAGTGGTTCTAGAATTTGCACAGAAATTCTCGAATAACTACAGTGCACAGATTAATACTGAAGTAAATCATATACATTAAGACTTCCTCTAATGAGTCTTCCAGGAAATGGCACGTAAATAGCGAAATGATTTAGTTTTAGCTGACATAAAGAGGTAATAGTCCAAGGTTTAATACTGAATGAAATCAAGTACACCAAAATTTTCTCTGGTGCGTCTTGCAAGAACTGGCACATAAATAACAAAACTGGCTTAGTTTCAGCCAATGCAGAGAAATAATAGTGCACACTTTAATACTAAATCAAATGATGAGTGCAATAACTGGCCTAAAAATCATGAGACAGGCAATCAATCACTGGAGCAGAACATTATGGACATAAGATGAATTTTTACTTTTCTTTGGAGGATTTAACTTCCCCACTCAGGCTCAGGTTACAGTGTTCTGCAGTGTAACAGCTCTGCCCATCCTCAGTAGGTGCCTCTGGCATGCACCGCACTGGCCCAGGGAAGATCACAAGCATCCAAGTTTAGCACCATCCATCAGCCTTGCGTGTGTTCTGTTCGGTCTGCTGTTATCAGAATCTCCACTCCGGGCTTGCATATGGCTTAGGAAGTGCCTCCATGTTGCCACACATACCCTCTCAAAATGACAGACTGCTCAAAACGTCTCAGTGAGGCTGAAGATCAATAGATCAAAATGGAACATATCATGGAGGTCATTGTGAAAGGAGGGGTGGGATCCAGAGACAGGAATTTTTGCAGTTAAGCTGCTGGGGGTGCCATATTTTAGGCAGCATTTAAGGAACAGGCTGTGAGACTGGGTTTTAGACAGGGAAAGGAATACTTAGCTGAACTAATGCAGCAAGATGGAGCGTGGGCTCATTATCTATCATCATGCCCTGAAATTAGAGACATCCTATCCAAGATCCTTCCCATCCCTCATAAAGTGCTGTACCATTACCCACCCAACCCTCGCAGCAGCCTAGTCCATCCCTACACCACTCCCAATCCCAACCCCTTGCCACAGGGTTCATATTCCTGTGGAAGACCCAGATGCAAGACCTGCCCAATCCACCCACCCAGTACTAACTATTCCAGTTCTGTCACAGGCTTATGCCACAACATCAACGGCTGGGCCACATGTTAAAGAGGCCATGTGATATATTACGTCGCAGTAATCATTGCACAGCTTTTTATATGAGTATGACTACCAACAAGCTGTCCACCAGGATGAATACCCACTGCCAAACTGTGAGAAAGAGCACAGTGGACTGCCCTGTGGCTCAACATGCAGATGAACATAACAAGCCTGATATCAATGGTTGCTTTACAATATGGTCCATCTGGATTCTCCCCTCCACCACCAGTTTTTCTGAAATGCACAGGTGGGAGTTATCTTTACAACACATCCTCCATTCTCAGAATTATCCTCACCTCAACCTACGATAAGCTACTGTCCCCAAATCCTCTACCAAACAGTTTCTCCCACCTATGACCGTCACCTCCCCACAATTTGCCTCTCCTAACCCTCATCATGCACTGCTCTTTGCTCACAAACCTATCAGTCTTTTCCCCTTCTCAGCTCCTCTCCTTCCCACTACCTGTTCTCCCTCCATCTTTCTCTCTCACAGCCTCCCAACACTGTGCCTGGCAGCCTTGTCCTGCCACCTCCAGCCCTGCACGCTCTGCCAGGCAATGCTAATTACTCTTCTCCAACCTGTACCCTGCTATCCCTCCACCTTCCCTCCCCACTCCAGATTGTTGCTCCTGTTCAATGCATTGCAGTTGCATTCTGGTCTGAGCCAACAGAGATAGCCATCATGCGTATGTGAGATGGGCTTGCTTTTGTGAATGTGTGTGTGTGTGTGTGTGTGTGTGTGTGTGTGTGTGTGTGTGTGTATGTTTTTCTTTGCTTTTTTTCCTTCCTGAAGAAGGCTTCGGCTGAAAGCTCACATGTAACTGTCTTTTCATCCCACCTATTTGCAAATCAATGCGTCATCTTTACAGTGAGTAGCAATCTCTCTCTCTTACACTATATAGCGAATGTGAACAATATGGCCACTCAAATGAAGTTAACATCTCAAAATAATATATAAATGGTGTTGTAAAAAGCAGAGCTATGTCTGGCAGGAACTTAGCACAGCTCACAAACAGCAATGATATTTATGTTCTTGCTTGCCAAAAATATTTGGCTGTTTATTTCCGAATGTCATGATTTCCATTGCTCACGTGCAGGGCCTTTAAAGCTACCACTGCTCTATAGCACTGTTGATTTTCAAGGGTGGTTACAGTGTTAACCTGATATTCTACAATTTCCACTGATTCAACTGTAGAGAGGCGAGAGGACAGCGTATTGTTGGCATTCAGTATACTGGGATTGCTAGTGCTGTAAAAATGAAAATTGTAGAAACCAATAATGGATGCAAACTAAAGCTGTGATTCACAGGGAACTCCTTGAGTGCAAGGTCACAAAAGACCAATGATGTTTATGGCAATCAACACCCCGCATGTTATCTATCATGCTACAACAATATTGGCTGCTGATGGCAACGTGGAGCAGGACTGGAGGTACCCAATGGTGAGTACAGTGTGAGGCTATGGAGTGTTGTTGAAATGATTAGTCAATGAGTAACTCACAATAGTCCTACATTGCTAGTGGAGTTGCTACAAAGCACAGTAGTGGTAATGATAAACAAAGCAAACATTGCATTTATCTACGACAGTTTCTGAAGCTGACGTTTCATCAGAAAGGAATCGAAGAAATTTCACAAAGGAGAAATAAGTGGCAGATGAAATATTGTCACTTCTGCAAGATGAGTCAATGGAATGTCTGATGTTGATATGCTCCACTTTGTGGACAATGTACATGAGGAGTACAATGATGACAATACTTGCTTAACAAGTGTATGAGACAGGTGTCAAGCCATGTAGTTTATCATCCTTGTTGAACAGGAAGCCACAAATCCCATCTCCAGTGCAATGTAGTAAAGGACAACCATTGTCCAAGGAGCAAGTACTAATCATAATTATGTACTCGTAGATGGAAGATCATCTGCAGCATAGTAAGACAACAATTATGAATAGGTTTTGAATAGCTCCACACCAATATGACCATGTGGTGAATTAGAAAAACTATGAATATGCAAGGGAGGACAAGGCGCACTTGTTACAAAAACTTGATTTAATGCATTTCAGTAATGCTTGATACAGTTTACAGGATGTGCATGATAGAGATCTACTACATTACGCACATCAAACTGTGCAAAACACAGTGGTTGCATAACTTCAAACAGTGCTACAGATTTGGAAGACAGAAGGTAATGAAATTTCAAACAAAGCATCAACTTGATGATGCACAATAAACTGCAGAATTGGCATAAAAATTTGTAGATGACATAAACAAACATATCCCACTGTACATTTAGGAATCTGTTTTCTACTTTGAGCAATCAGTATTCATAGAAGAAATGCATTTGAAAGGAACCCAGGAAATTAGAGGTACCAAGAGAGTCGTATCAAGATCAACTGATATCAATACCTTAACATGTTTGTGTACCATTATGCCATCCACTAATCTGTGTGATAAGTGGCTGGAAAGTCATTTATTGTGCTGTGAGAAGTTGGAGGCACTCTGCCCCCTACAATTCTTTCTTGTGTGTGATGTCTTGCAAGGGCACCAGGAAAAATTTACGTCACAACAAGCAAGAGTGGGAAAACTGGCATAACTATTATATGAGTACTGCTTTTAGCCAATAGCTGGTCAAAGTAATGTGCTCCTGGTCAAAGTAATGTGCTCTTTTTTGATTCCTAGCCTGTGTATAAAAATCGTATTCCCTTAGAGCAAACTATCCTTCCTGAAAAGTGTGTGACATTGCAATTCACACCATCTAGAACCATGGGACAAATTCAACCTCTGGATGTTTGTTGTTTATGTGCCTATAAAATGTATTTTCACGCTAACTGCAGCTATGCCTTAAAGGATTGCCAGTTTCGTGATAAGCTCCATGACAGACTGTTTCGCATTCAGTAGCATGCCATCACCTTCCATCAACTCTCATCACCCCTTTACATCAATACGATTCTATGTGCATTCTTTATGAGTGGATACCTAGCTGAACATTCTTCATGGTTTATAACTCCCAATGAGTTTTCCTTTCATCTTCTTGGCACAAATCTCTCTGATCACTGTGGCACACCATTTCCCATTCAGTGTTCACGGTGCAAGTTAATGGTTTGTTTTGAATGTTTCTTGAATGTTGATGATGTCCATTTTGTGAAATGTAATACATATTCCCCATAGAAGATTGCCAGCTGAGAAACAAGGGACTAAGAAATCACAGTTCCCAACTGATCCACACAGACAATATGATACTAATTTTAAGGTAATGGTGATTCATGAAGCAGGGACCACAAGTAACTGTGTAGCAGGAAGAAAATTTGGTGTCACAGACCCGAATGTTCATGGATGGCATCACTATGAGGAGTAAACCTACAGAATGACACTCACTCACTTCTACCTCATGGTGGCACACACACACACACAATCTCACACACCACGAGACAACAGAGAAATGGTGAAAAGTGCCAAATGTGGGATCAAAACATAAATAAAATGACAGAAGAGCTAAAATAATAGCACAGAGAAATGTGATTAGCTGACCACTTACTAAAAACATGGGTAAGTCGGTCATCCTGCTAATACATTAAGAACATCTCCCTAAAATTTTAGGAAGCAAATCCAACATATTACATAATCTTTACACTCTAACCACATTCATTTGAATGTCACTTAAAATAGAGGGCAGATCAGTCAGCAAATCTGATACTGCCCTCTGTTCTGAAAATAAAACAGCCTCATAAAATGCGGCACACAGTGGTCTTTATGCAACAAGCACCACACACTGGATGGTTATCTCAGTTAAACAAGAAGCTATGCTTCATACGGCTGTGGCCTATGCAAAGATGAGTAAGCAGAACTTTGTCCCATCTTAATGGCTTAAAGGAAGTATGTCACAGCCACATAATGGGCTTTACTAGACACAGCTTACTATCTGACTCTTTCAGCCACTTATCTTCCCATCAATGCATGACTCTGTGCCTCAACAGCAAGATGACAACATGCAGGGGACACTGAATTAACTGAGCATCACAACATGCCTTTCTTGGCTGCTCTGTCTACCCTTTCATTGCCCACAACACTCTTTTGCCCTGGCTCCCAGCAGAAAGATACCTCCTTCCTCACCCTTTGTAAGTGGATAGGGGTGTCCTGGATATCCTGAACCACTTTATTGGCTGGATAGAAGCATTGCAGAGACTGAAGGACACTCAAGCAGTCCGGACAGGTGAGGAATTTAGCAGGCACGGCACATCTCATCTTCTCCAGCACCCTCAAGATCATGCATAATTCAAAATTGAAGACAGTGAAGTCTGGAGACGACCAAATCTTAAGGACACAATCAGGGAAAACAGCAGAGCAGCCAATGGAATCCCCCCACTTAGACCAATCCATGAATATAGCTGCACAGTTGTGGTGCTGATTTAAAATGTCAGTAAATATCTTAATAAAGGTGTAAGCAGGAGTGCAATATCTGCTGCACTGCACTAAATCTAAAATCATTTTAGGCCTCTGTAGCAAACAGGATGGAAGTCAGTTAAAACACCAGACTGAGCCAGTATGTTCCCCACACCCAGGGTCTCCAACAGATCCCAAACAGTCTCATTGCCCATGGATGTTTGGTAAAGAGGCATTCCATAACAGGATGAGCAATGGTATTGTATGCTGAGGAAGTGGGACTATTGTTGTTGTTGTTGTTGTTGTTGTTGTTGTGGTCTTCAGTCCTGAGACTGGTTTGATGCAGCTCTCCACGCTACTCTATCCTGTGCAAGCTTCTTCATCTCCCAGTACCTACCACAACCTACATCCTTCTGAATCTGCTTTGTGTATCCATCTCTTGGTCCCCCTCTACGATTTTTAGCCTCCACGCTGCCCTCCAGTACTAAATTGGTGATCCCTTGATGCCTCAGAACATGTCCTACCAACCGATCCCTTCTTCTAGTCAAGTTGTGCCACAAACTCCTCTTCTCCTCAATTCTATTCAATACCTCATCATTAGTTATGTGATCTACCCATCTAATTTTCAGCATTCTTCTGTAGCATCACATTTCGAAAGCTTCTAGTCTCTTCTTGTCTAAACTATTTATCGTCCATGTTTCACTTCCATACATGGCTACACTCCATACAAATACTTTCAGAAACGACTTCCTGACACTTAAATCAATATTCGATGTTAACAAATTTCTCTATTGAGGAACTTATTCAGCTGACACATCATGTGAGGTGTGTTAAGAAAGAAACCAAACTTTTGCTGTGTCAACTTTATGGCTTATTGTACTACATTTTAAGCAATGTCCTCTTCAAAATAGTCCCCTCTACAGGTAATACACCATTCCTATCATTTCTTCCAGCTTTGGAACACCTCCTGGAACACATTTTGCGGCATAGCGCACAGGTTTCTCATTGCATTGTACTGTATCTTCTCTATGGTTTGGAAGATACATCCTTTCAACGTGTTTCTCAGTTTGGGAAACTGGAAAAAGTCTGCTGTGGATACATCTGGAGAATATACGGTGGATGGGGCACAACGGGAATGTGATGTTTTGATAGATAGCTGCAGACAAGAAGTGACGTGTGAGCTCGCTCATTGTCGTGCTCTGGTTTTCCCAAAACTCAAGCCTCTTCCTGCAAACAGCATCCCTCATGCACACTAGGATTCCCTGTAGACTTCCTTGTTTACTGTCTCACCATGTGGCACAAACTCATGATAGATGATGCCTTTGTAGTCGAAAAACACAACCAACATCACCTTGACCTTTGACCAAGTCATGCATGCTTTTTTTGGATGAGATGACCCTTTGCCTGCACACTGCGATGACTGCATCTTCGTTACAGCATCATAGCCATAAACCCACATCTCATCACCTGTTATGATGTTCTTAAGAAAGTTTTCATTATCATTAACAGTGGCAAGCAGTTTCTCACACATTTCATTATGAGTCTGTTTCTGATCTTCAGTCAACAAACATCGTACAAATTTTGCACTGACATGAAGCATCTCAAGTTTTTCACTCAAAACTGGATGGCATGATCCTATGCTGACGCCCACATCCTCAGCAACTTCCTGACAACGATTTCTGTGAATCACAGCATTAACGCTATCCATATGGCCATCATCTGTTGATGTGGAAGGACGTCCAGACTTGGAATCATCACAGACCAACATTCTCCCCTGTTGCAAATGTTTAAACCACTCATAGCACTGCATGCAGCTCATACGGCCCTCCCTGTATGCTTGACGAAGCATCTGAAAACGTCTCTGAAAGTTTTGCCAAGTTTGCAGCAGAATTTCTCTCTCTCTCTCTCTCTCTCTCTCTCTCTCCCACCCCCCCTCTCCCCTCCCCCCCCCCCCCTCCCTCTCTCTCTCTCTCTCTCTCTCTCTCGCGCATACACACACACACACACACACACACACACACACACACACACACACACACACACACATTGTTCTTCAAGCTACTGCATTGCACTAATCCAACGAGCAGGCTGTACACACGCTTACTTCAGCAGCTGTCGTTCGCTTGCTAATTGTCCAAGCGACACAAGGCAAACGGTAGTTTGTTGTCTAAACCTGCTGCTAGGTGTGCTCAGCAGCAGCAGTGCCCTCTCTCTGATGGTTGGCATGCTATTTCAGAAGTTTGGTTTCTTTTTGAACACACCTCGTAAGATGCCACCAGATGGGAAGTGATGCTTCACCTGCCTCAGAAGAGAGACTGGGTATGGGGCTGATCCTGTAAGGGACCGTGGCCAGACTGATTCCCTCATGGTGTATAGGGTCAATGACCTTCAGGTAAGAAGGCCTCACTGACATTGTGCATTTATATTCCAACTACAATTGAAAAAAGGCCCTATAAAACTGGAACTGATCCGTGCTGTTGTTGCCCAGGACCTGTAGCTAATACACTTAAAGATGTTCAGTGCCTTCTGGGCCCTTGCCTTCAGGTCCATCAGGTGTGGTAACCACAATAGTTTGGACTCAAAAATGAAGCCCAGAATCCTCACAGAGTCTTTAAAAGGGAGAATGGTGTCCCGTGTAAGCGGTTCAGGTAAACTAAAAATACCAGAGTGACTCAAATGAACACACACATACTTCTCTGCAGAAAATGTAAAACTTGTCTGTGCAGCCCATTCCTACAACCTCTTCACAATAACTAAAGAGTTGCTGTTGTGATACTGGAAGAAGACCAGAAGGCCACAAAGTTGTCCACAAATAAGGAGCACTGGACAGGACTCTGTACTGTGGATGTCATACTGTTATTGGCTATGGCAAATAGCGTGACACTTAAAATGCTCCCAGGAGACACCATTCTGCTGCACAAAAGAAACAGGCTGTTGCTGACTCTGTGCCTAAAAAGAGGAAGGATCAAATGAAATAAGAAACAGTAAGTCCCTGACTGTATTTAATAAAAAATTAAAATCATTCCTACTTGATCATTGTTTCTACAGTGCAAGTGAATTTCTGCTCCACATGGGTGGAAAGAAACATGAAACAAATTGCAGCAAAGAATTTTGTAAAGAGTAAAACATTAACGCAAGTATGTGCAAAAATCTTGCATCTATATCATCTGCTACAAACCAAATTAAGTGCAGAAAGAATATCCAACCAGGTACTGTTGTGTATATGTGTGAGAGGAATACAGCACTAAAATACAAATGTGTAACTGTGTATGTAATTTGTATGTTCATAACTTCTCAGAAAATATTTATGTAAGCTCATGTTTGTGTAAACTTTTGGCATATTACTTCATGCCAGCAAATTATCATAATGTCCAACATCAAATGTATGTTTGTGCATCATCATGTGCATGTCATGTACAGTATTGATTCAGAGAACAATAAATAAATAAATAAAAGATGAGAAGCAGGTCATGAAAGCCCCATTTGGGTAGATGACTGTGAATATTGTGCCTCCAAGAAGTATTGTACACCTTACTGATGTCAAAAAATACCCCTAGACAATGCTTGTTATGTAGGGAAGCCTGCTGGATTTCTGCCTCTAGGAGGGTAATGCTGTCAACAGTTGACCAACATCTCCTGAATCCACATTGAGAGTGGCTGTTGAGCTACTTGGTCTGTAATAGCCAGACTTGATTGCAGTTGACCATGCAGTCTAAGGTCTTTCCTACACAGCTTATTAAGGCAATGCTCCAACAACTAATGGGGCATGTTCTGTCCTTTCCTGATTTGAGAAGAGGTATCAAAATTGTCTCTCACCTTGAATTGGGAATTTGGCCTGTCAAGCATTTTGAATTAAAAAATCATAAGATACCCCTTTGACACTGTTTGGAAGTGCTGCAGCATGCTGTACCAGATTTGGTTGCGATCAGGCACCATATGATGAGTGTCAGACAGTGTTGCAGCCTGCTCCCACATGGAGAATGGGCAGTTGTACGACACCAGATTGGTGGACCTGTAGTCCAACTTGACCCTCTCAGTAGTGGCACGTTAATGACAGAATGCTGGATACTAGCTGACAGGTGTGGTAGTCAGTGCAAAATGCTTTGCCATTGTCTGTGCAATGTCTCCAAGTGTTGTTTGGAGATACCCCTGTTTCAACAATTCTGCTGCAGATAACTGGTTCCCATTACTGGAAATCCTACTGATAGCTTCTCTCTCATACTGTTGTTGACCAAGTAAAATGGTTCATAGGGTCCAGGAATGCTTGCCATGCCATGCCTTGATGTGTTGAGCCTTGGCCCCTGTTATCTAGGCTGCAAGGTTTTCTGCCATTGGACAGCACTTAAACCATCACACAGCTGCACACCTGAATTAATGAACAGCACTCATCAGATCATCAAGGAACAGGTTTCCTCTGAAGATGTCCAGAGGTCTTCGGGATGGAGATGCCAGTGACACAGTGGATACTTATGTGATGTGGTCCACCCACTCCTGGATGTTGCCATGGTGTTCACACACAGCCAGCTGGCTGAATAGCATCCAGTTGGCTCTGCTGATCATCCATTACAGCTGTGTTGTTTCAAGGAGAGCTTCATCCAGTGGGAAGGTCATCAGTGACATCCTTCTGAACGGAGTCTGCAAAGGCTGGAGACCAGAAAGAGAAGTTGACTGCTGAGGATGACCCAGTAGCAGCACTGAAATGAGTGGGAGTGCCTGTGTTGAAAATGCACAGCTTGTGAGACATCACGAGGCTCTGCAAATCCTAACCCTAAAGACAAGTAAAGGTCAAGCCCCACTAAATGTGATGGGTATTGAAGTATCCCAGTAGAAGAGATGGTGTGGTGAGTTGTCCTATAAGATCTGTGAGAGCCTCAGAGTCTATTGCATCTTGTGGGGTAAATACAGTGAGCATACAGTGTTCCTCTGACACATGAAATTCAACTGCAATTGCTTGCAGGTCAGTAGTCAGTGGAAGAGCAGAGGAGTGGTGGACATTGTTGACAGAGCGACCCCTCACTTGGCCATTTTGCAAGTCATGGAGGGTTTAGCCCAAAGTACAGGGGCATCAAACATTTTAAAATGCATCTCCTGCAGACACAAACACAGGGAGAAGTCCTATGCTAGGAGTTTTAGTTCCCCCACAAATGTCCTAAACCCATTCATGTTCCACTGTAGTATGGGAGCCATTTATCACAAGAGTAGCAATTTTGTCCTGTCTTTCCACCAGAGAGGGGAGCCCACAATGATGTTCTCTTGCACAATTGCTAGACAGCTTTTAAAGTGCCAGCAGTAGCCTCTAAACCTTTTTGAATATAAAAAAGTGAAACTTTTCCAAAGCTGCCCTCTTTCCTTTTAACTATTAAAAGTACGTCCTGAGTAGCAGCATGCATGCTGTTATTTGCAGAAAATCTTTGAATTAATTACTGAGTCAGGAGGACTGGCTACAGGAGCCCTCTTGTTAGATTGGGTTGTTGATACCCTGCAGCAGTACACCCATTCCGCAAGGAGTTGGAGAGTTTAATTTTGAGGGGACCATCTCAGTCCCACGAGCAGCTAGGAAAATAAGGGTCCACTCAGGCAGAGCCCTGTTGCCTGAGTAAGCATTATACAACTAAGGTGTGGCAGGTTTCTCAGAGGTTGCCTTCTAATGCCTGTTCCACCACAACAGCCATGCATCTCATAAGTGCACAGCACAGCTTGAGACTGAGGGATTTCTTATAGAGGGTTTTACCATACTCATGATCTAGGCAGTCAAGCCAAGATCCTGTTCCATGTGGCACACAACATTCCACCACCAACCCATACAGTGGTCAATGAAGTATGCCCAGAGCTAACAGTGACAGAGGACTGGGGGTGCTTTCCAGTCCCCAGCTCAGGAATCCCCGGTGTCGCCTACCCTGCTCTCAGCAAACAGATGCTGAGGTCCTGAGGACCAGAAAATGTTTCACAATTTGGAGCAGTAGGTTGTCCAATATGTGCAAGAGAAATGCAATGAAGGCTTCCTGATTGCTCAAGAAATTACCTGAATCAAGGCACTTCAGATAAAAAAGAATTTTGCAACTCCATACATTGTAGAACTCAAAGCAAGTATTAGCTGGTGCACGAGGACAATGAAGAGGGTGGCACTTACATTATGATGTGGAATTATCTTAGCTTAGCAAATTTCCATGATGTATGACGAAAAACTACGTGCATACCAGTGTCATATAAACAAGATTACTTGCTATGTCATATGGGCAACTCTGATCAGAAGCCTGTTTATTTTGATATGCCATAAAATGTTACCATCAATGTGAAGGGCATTAAAAGTGTTCCTACAAGCAATTATGACAACGAAAAGGCCAGAATGATGGTAATGCCGGGTGCACTAGCGGATGGAAGTAAGTCCCCCCTCCCCCTCCCCCCTTCCCCTCACCCAGTGTGTGATTCTTTACAGGAAAACACTACCAAAAGAATAACTGCATTCAGGGTTTATCTTTAGATGCCAAGAAAATGCATGGATGACAAACGACCTGGTGTTGTATTCGTTGAAGCTTGAATAGAACAGAATGCCGTCCTCTTTGATTAAAACAAGGAAAATGTTTGTGCTGGATTCTTTCAGGAGACACCTTACCCAAGAAATTAAGGTTGTGATGCCAAAGAACAGCACAGGTGTAGTAATAATTTCTGGTGGCTTGACCTCACAATTTCAAGTAATAGATGTTGTTTTGAATAAACTTTTTAAGGTTCAAACTAAGTTTCTGAAAATAGCCACAAGTCGCACTCTGTATTTTTTATTGAAGGTTTCAGTCTCAAAATGAACAAGAACATCATCAGAATATACAGTTTAAAACTGGCTGATAATATTAAAGATTGTTGATTGGCGACTCAATAGAGTGCTGTGTGCACAATGACCATATATGTGAAATTAGAAGAAAGGTCAGCATTGGCCATAACATTGATGGTTATTGACAGCAATATGATCACTATGTGGTTGAAAATCGATTTTGCTGTCAATAAACCATCAATATTATGGCCAATGCTGACCTTTCTTCTAAATAAAGATTGTATGTAGAGCTGGCTGACAGCTCTAAAGATTAAACTGGCTCTACTGTAGTACTTAGACTTACTTTTAAAGTACATTTAAAGTACAGTAGTAAACGATTTACTACTCATAGTAGTATTTTTAAAGCACATTTAAAGAACAGTAGTAAAAGATTTACTACTGTGTTTTAAATGTACTTTAGAAGTAAGTTTAAGTACTATAATACAGTCAGTTTAATCATTAGAGCTGTTAGCCAACTTTAAACACAATCTTTAATGCTGTCAGCCAACTTTAAACTGTATATTCTGGTGTTGCTCTTGTTCATTTGAAGAGCAAACCAAGTCAGTAAAAAATACAATGTGCAACTTGTGGCTGTTTTCAAAAACTTAGTTTTAATAGTCACTCCCACTACAGGCAATGCCTGCTCTTTCTTTTACAGTTCATTTGCAACAGCTTTACAGTGAGTGGCTTCTTCAAGGAGACCATGCCCTCTCTCCAGGGGGAAGTTAAATAAACTGTCAGTACCCATTCTGGGCCAGTGTATTCTAACTGGTTGGGGGCAGTGAAACTATTATGAAACAGTTCAAAAGGTGGTGCATGTTCCATGCATTGGATGGTTCAGAAGATATAAACTGTGGGTGGGGAATCAGGAAGGAAGGAATGGCAGTAGGCTTACAAATGAAGTAGGACTGTTGATATTTTTAAAAATATTGGGAGTCCAATTGATATACAAAAAAACATCATCATCATCCCCCAATATAGGAAAAAAAATCACTATCTCAATAGAAAAACTGTTGACATACCAGCCAAAAAAATATCGGCTGCACATTGTAAATACACTACCAGTTTAAGAGCTGTTTATTTAAGTATTGATTTATTATTAGATATTCTTTATGTCAAGAAGCTAGCAGCGTTAGAGCAAGAACTAAAAGGAAAGTGATGTGTGTTCATGCCTGACAATAACTAGTATGCTAACAGTGGTAACTGCAGATAAATGTCACAATAAAAGGTGTCCGATGGGTCCGTCATTTGCTTTCATAAAATATTGGATTTGTCTGGAACACTTCATGTTGTCTTCCCTGTTTTTTCATTTCTGCAAACGCCAGTGACCTAGCAGTTGTAGAGTCAAAATTGCGTGCTGAAGACAAACGTTGCAGTTTCTGTTGGTAGTACCAAGTATCGATTACAAAGCATTTTCCCTCAAATGTCTCTGCCCATTGCAAAGACCAATCTTGTCACTTAGATTTTTGTTCACTAGTTTCAGCAACTGTTTTTGAAGAATGCTGATGTGAAGAAATAGCACATTAACTGCGTTAAAAATTCTTCTTTGTGCCATCTATGCTTACTTCACACAGTGAAAGTAAAAGTATGTTCTACTACACTTTCAAAAGAAAACTTCAAATATATATTAAAAATTTTGTAAAGAATATTATATAAAATAAAAATATTGGCATTCAATATTGCCATTTTGATATCAATATATCAATGTACCAGTGACAAAAATATCAACAATAAATATCGATACTTTTTAGAAAAAATATTGGTATATCAATATACTGATAATTTATCAACAGCCTTAAAATGAAGATAGCAACACATCTTGACACCACAGAGATTCTATGCAAAAAAGAAAATGAATAAAAATAAAGCATTTTTATTTATTTTATTTCTCATTTTATTATAAAAATGTATATAATCAATAAATCGCTGAAGTTTATAATAGATATAATGTGAACTTTTTGGAGGGATGAAACAGTTTGGAATTTTTATTAATGAAAATACTATGAAAAGAATAGATTGCTACTCACCATATAATAACAGAGATGTTGTGAGCTGTGTTTGTGTAAATGTTCATTAGAAGGCCTTCTGGACCAAACCTTACATGTTTTGTAGTCTCTTTGTTGTGCCTGTCTGTGACTCAGTGTCTCTGCTAATTGGTGAGTGACAATCTATCCTTTTCATAATATTCTCATTATTCCAACCTGGATTTTCCATTGTTTGTAATTTTGATTAGTCAGATTATGTTAAAAAATAAAATTTCCCCAAGGAGACATTTAACAAAGGAGGCCATCTTATATTCTGGGTCGTCCAAAACTTGGGTAAATATGGTAATCATAAAAGATGGTAAGGTTCTTCTGGAATAATAGATGACATCCTTTAATGTAGTTTATTTAACTGCCAACAACAGAAACATGCCTAACCATATCGCTATTGTTCACTTTGATGAGACTGAAAAATTTCAAGAATCATTTGCTCTAAAAAAGCTGCGGACAAGTCAACATTCTTATTTTAGTCAAATAGTCCTCTCAATGCACTATTAAACACTTTCCATCTTAATTTCATGTATTCCGGTCTCTTGACTCTCCTGATAGGTGTTGACTCGACCAATTCTGCCACACTACTTTCTTGTGTGCTCGCTACTAACTCATACTGTCACTGTGATGTGACAGTGCCCTGTCCACCAAACAATATGGGAGACTACATGAAGTTCTAGAGGCTAAGGCTAGTGCCTGCTGCTGGGTCATTCACAGGTAAGAATATCAATCACAGCACCTTTACATCACCACCCTTAACCGTTTCACAAAACATAAATTTTGGCAAAAATAACAGCTCAAAATCTCTTAACATTTACAAACATCTTGTTAAGATAAAAGAACAGCACTAAACCCTGAAAGACTTGCCCAAACATCTGTGCCAGTCGGTGTGGCCGTGCGGTTCTAGGCGCTTCAGTCTGAAACCGCGTGACCGCTACGGTCGCAGGTTCGAATTCTGCCTCGGGCATGGATGTGTGTGATGTCCTTAGGTTAGTTAGGTTTAAGTAGTTCTAAGTTCTAGGGGACTGATGACCACAGATGTTAAGTCCCATAGTTCTCAGAGCCATTTGAACCAAACATCTGTGACATTACCGCACTTCAACAGAACAATACTCCAACACAAGCAAACATTAAAAGTTTACAGTAATTTACAACTATGACTTGGACTTACTGAAGTTACAGATATCCAAGAAGATATATTATTGTAAGTATGGAAATTCCAAGCAATGAAACACAAAATGTGCTGATCAGCCAGAACATTTGATCACCAACCTAATAGCTAGTACGTGCCCATTCAGCATTGTGTCCTGCCTACTTGTTGGATATGGGGTGCCTAGGAAACCTGCTTTTTCAGATCGCTAGACAACAATTCAAGCAAATTGTATTAAAGAATTTTTATTACAGTAAGATAAATGACAATACTTAACTATGAGAATTTACAATGGTGTGTTGCAAGCAATGGGCAACAGACAAAATAAGAAATTCTGTTCAGTATACACAACCCCTTATACAAGTGAAACAAGACAGTTCCAAAGTCACTGCTGTAGAGCTTGTAAAATGGCTACTCTTCAACTGGGCCATGGCCAGGCAGTGCGGTGCTTATGTTCTCTTCACCTACAGGTGCTGCTCTCTTGGTGTCATCCTAGAGAGGGGTCGGTCAGCATACTATTGACTGACATCTTCTTCACAACCATCTCTGCTCTACCATTCCTGACTATCATGCCAGCACTTGAGTTTTACGCTGTGAGGCCTTCGTAGGTCACCTCAGGGAGATGACACCACATCTGCACATACAAGTAACCTCATTCCCGTAAATTCTGGGGGGGGGGGGGGGGGGGTGATGTGCTCTAATGCCGCAGTCAATCACATCCCACATGTGTTTGATCGTGTTCAGATCTGGCGAGTTGGGAGCCAGCACATCAATTGAAACTCACCACTGTGTTCCTTGAACCACTACATCACACACACGGCCTCGTGACATGGTGAATTATTTGGTTGAAAAATGCCACTACACGATCATTATGAAGGGACGTACATGGCACACACACACACACACACACACACACACACACACACACACACACACACCTCGCCAATTAGTTTGATGAAGTATCAGGATTCATCAGACCATGCAATGCTCCACCACTATGCCAGTGTCCAGTGCTGATGGTCACATGCCCATTTCAGTCATAGTTGCCAATCTCATGGTGTTAACATTGGCACAGGCATGGGTCATGGTCTGCAGAGGCCCATCAGTAGGAATGTTCAGTGCACTGTGTTTTCAGAAACACTTGTACTCTGCCCAGCATTAAAATCAGATGTTAGTTTCACAACAGTTCACTATTTGTCCTGTTTTACCAGTCTGTCCAGCCTATGATGTCTGACATCTGTAATGAGGGGTGGCCGAGCAACCCCATGATGCCTGGACATGGTTTCACCTTGGTTTTGCCATCTTGAACACCCAAAAAGTTGTGCAGTTTTGGGAAAGCTCATGCCAAGTCTCCAGGCCATCACAATGTGCATCACTCAAACTCAGAAAGATCATTCGCCTTCTCCATTCTACACACGGGCACCACACTCACTGATACCACATGCTCTATGCTTGTGTCTGACTTGCAGTCATTCCTCACCAGATGATGCTGCTATCACCTGGATAAGTTTGTATCAATAGCAGGTTGGTGGTCACAATGTTCTGGCTGATCAGTGTATTCCATGAAGTGAATACATGAAAAGCATACAGAAAGATATAATACTCTTAAAAACTCAGTAAATATGTAGCAGTGCATAAAGTAAATAATGAAGGTGCATCTTAGTATAAATTCACTTAGGCACCTTAATCAGTCAAAAGCCTAAATTATGCTAAATATTTTCTGTGCGCATGGAAGGTCCAGCATAAATAACCAATGGGTACAAAAGTTGTTGTCTTAGAGAGTATATAATGTGTAAATTATAAAAATCAAAAGGTAATGAAAG
Organism: Schistocerca piceifrons; assembly: GCF_021461385.2. NCBI lineage: Eukaryota > Metazoa > Arthropoda > Insecta > Orthoptera > Acrididae > Schistocerca > Schistocerca piceifrons. Next base: position 62,381,668 of record NC_060142.1, read on the forward strand.
TTAACAGCATCAACAATGCTTTAAAACTACAGATCATCAAAACACATGATGGCCAGGAATCATCTAAATACAAGATTAGATGCTTATACATTTTTTCTCCCCTTTCATTGCTCATGTTAGAATTTTCCCAAGCAAAATACAGGCTTAATAATCTTTCAATAAAAGTGTCTGCTGCAAGAAAAAAGAAAAACATTCACCTGCATTATTAATGCTTTGTCTGAAACTTTCTGACAGATTAAAACTGTGTGCCAGACCGAGACTCGAACTCGGGACCTTTGCCTCACAGCTTTACTTCTGCCAGTACCTCGTCTCCTACCTTCCAAACTTTACAGAAGCTCTCCTACGAACCATGCAGGACTAGCACTCCTGAAAGAAAGGATATTGCGGAAACATGGCTTAGCCACAGCCTAGGGGATGTTTTCAGAATGAGATTTTCACTCTGCAGAGGAGTGTGTGCTGATATGAAACTTCCTGGCAGATTAAAACTGTGTGCCAGACCGAAACTCGAACTCAGGACCTTTGCCTCTCGTTGGCAAGTGCTCTACCAACTGAGCTACCCAGGCACGACTCACGCCCCATCCTCACAGCTTTACTTCTGCCAGTACCTCGTCTCCTACCTTCCAAACTTTACAGAAGCTCTCCTGCGAACCACACAGAACTAGCACTCCTGAAAGAAAGGCTATTGCGAAGACATGGCTTAGCCACAGCCTAGGGGATGTTTCCAGAATGGAGTGCTGGAATGCTTTGTCCTTTTTATACGCTGCAGTTTGCTCGTATTCATGCGCAGACTAACACTTGGAATTCTAGTACTGGAAAAGATGGTGTGTGGAGAGGCGCAAGTAGTACCCTGCCCCCTTCCCCCCACCCTTGCAATTCCAGGCAATGTTGGACCTCTGATTCATCAGCTGTGCAGCATCAGGTGGAAGCATTGATCCAGTGCCTGTGCTGTTGGCAAATGAATGAGATGGCATCAACTCCTGCAGGAATTAGTTTGTCTGGACAGCACAACATGTTGGTCGCTCTCTGCCACTGCATCCTCTGTGCATCTTCACACACACGACATCATCTTGTCCCTCCATGGACCTCCATGAAACACATAATGGCTCTGGCTCATTGATATACCATGCGACACTGTGCCTGGTTGTGTAAGCTCTGAGCAGCCCATCTATGAATGTGCTCTAGAGCTGCCGCCTCAATCATTCACATGGTGTCCACATGAAACTGTTGGAAATATCCCAAACGCCTACTGTTCCATAACTTCAGTGCCTGTGCATGTAGCACTAAATTAACCTACACCCACTGGCCCAACAACCAGAGTTTGAATAAAATAATCTACTACACTAGCACCTCTGCACATTCCAATAACTGTTTAGTGTGTTCCTGACCTACACTGGCCCAATACAGCTCAGTCAGAAACATTCCCTATAATCTTTCCTGTCACAAGAGCAAACCTTTTTCAAAACTGGCTTCGCTCAGGGATTGATGTTACTGCCCAACGTGACATCTAATTGTGAGTTTTTCTCCATCACACAAACCATTTATGGTAAATAATGCATTGTCATCTTTCTTTCCTTATTCATCTCCTGCTACAAATATTTTGGTGTAGACTTGTTTTCTTTCACTTTCTCCTTGCAAGTATCACATGTATCCATATTGCTCTCTAGCATCCACATTTCAGTTTATTTTATATCTTCTTGCATTATCGTGCCTTCGTTGGGGCTCTGTTCAAAGCTTTTTGCATATTACCATTCACTTTTGTTCTACTTCACTGGCCAAAACTGAGAGCATCTGGATATAATGCATTTTGCAGCATCACCTTTCTTCCTACATTCTTGCTATCTTCCATTGACTGTTGCATGTGGGCCCTTCTCCTTTCTAATTCTTTTATTCTCATTTTTGTAGCTTCCAATTCTTGTTTTTGACAGAAAACATGTATTTTAAACATTTATTTGCCATATTTAAATCTTCCTTTTCTATTTCAGATTTCTTTTTTATAGAATGTAGATTTACGAGAGCTGTTCAAAATGAATCTGACCTATTTTTAACTGTTGAAACCAACAGTGGTATCATGGCATGCATGCTCTCTATGTTTGTAGGCATACATAGTGTGCATGCCTGATATTTTTCATGACTGTGGAAATAACCAGACCCTGGCTATCTGTTGACAAGTGAACACATGTAAGTGGTAGTTGGTGGATATTGTGTTGTGGGAAAAATGTCAGAAAAAGTGGAACAAAGTTATTGCATCACATTTTGTTTTAAGCTCACCAATTCTCAAGTTCACACAATCCACAAGATTTGACAGCTGTTTGGGGACAAAGCAATTGGTACTACACACATAAAGGAGTGATACAATTGCTTCAAAGATGACCGCCAAACAGTGAAGAGTGAAGCATGTTCAGGTAGGCCCTCAACATCCACAAATGCTGTTGTTATTGATCATGTAAGGACCCTAGTGATGTAGAATAGATGAATCATTATCAGGGAACTTGCAGACCAGGTTATGATTAGCACTGGACCCATTCATTCCATTTTAATGGAACATTTGTAACTCGGGAGGATCCCAGTATAATTTGTGCCAGAGTTGCTAACAATTGAGCAAAAGTAATTCTGTTTGGAGATGGCACAGAACATGCTGGATACTGTGAACATTAATCCAAACTTTCTTAATGCAGTGATGACTGGTGATGAGTCTTGGGTTCATGAGTACAATCCAGAAGCAAATTCCCAGTCATTGCAATCTCCAAGACCGAAACTTGTGACACAGGTCCACATCAATGTGAAAGCCATGCTGACCATTTTTTTTTTACTCCTCTGGTGTGGTCCATGATTCATATGACCCAGAAAGTACTAATGTCAATAAAGAGTACTATCAAGAGGTTCTGTGTCACCTTCATAAAGCAATGAGACGCAAACAGCTAGACTTGTGGGCAGCGGGCAGTTGACATATTCACCACAATAATGCACCACACATTGTTCTCAATTAATTCATAGTCTAACAATGGAAAATACAGGATGGACTGTAACAATATTATGAAAAAGAAAGTTGCCACTGATCATATAGTGGAGATGCTGAGTTGGAGATAGGCACAACAAAAAGACTGTTCCAAATAAAGCTTTCAGCACGTAAGGCCTTTGTCAAAAATAGATCACACGCACACACAGAGCCACCCACCCAAATGTAACTCACAGACATGATTGCAGTCTAAAGCAACTGTAGCCACATGGTGCTGTGGCTACAGTTGCGTTAGCTGAAGTCGTGTGTGTGTGTGTGTGTGTGTGTGTGTGTGTGTGTGTGTGTGAGAGAGATCTATTTTTGACAAAGGCCTTACATGCTGAAAGCTTTATTTGGAACAGTCTTAATTCACAGTCTTTTGGTGAAACACAACATCTTGTTGTTTCAGCCTCCCTATTCACCTGATCTAGCCCCCAAGTGACTTTTGGATTTTCTGTAAACTAAAAAAGACTCTGAAAGGAACCAGATTTCAGAACAGCAAAGACATTATGCAGATATTGATGAAACAGCTGTGCACCATACCAAAAGAGGCTTTCCAGCAGTGCTTCCAGCAGTGGCAGCAGTGCCAGGAGAGATGTTTAGAAGCTGGAGGGGACTACTTTGAAGGTGAATAGTATCAAGGAACTGTACCTGAACAAATATTAGTTTTATAAATAAAAGTCTGAGACTTTTTGAGCAGTCTTCAAATTTTCAAACCATTTCAGCTAACTTTCAGTTTAGAAATGTCTGCTCAACCTAATTCTGGAGGTGCAACATTCAGCTTCCACTCATCTAGTTTATCTGTGTCTGTGTCTCAGATAATGTTACGATGTTAGCCTCATTCTTGTCCATATCTCATGTTCCTTCTTTTTCTGCTTCTTCTTCTTCTACTTTCTTGTTGTTGCACCCATCTCTCACATGCATATCTGCCATAACTTCAAATAATGTTGCAAGGTTGCTCTGTGGCATAGCATTAGAAGCTCTTTTGATAGGCCTGGATCATCCACTTTAGTATTTTCTTTTTCTTCTTCTGAATCAGTCACAATCTCCTCTTTAATTATAACATCATCTTTAATTGAAAAGACTGTACTGTTGCCCAAAGCGTTGCCATTTTTCTTAACCATTGTATAGTCATTTTCTTCATTATTATCCACTGACTGTTTTGTGTCATTATGCATGTGACTGAATGATTCTTCACTTTATTTCTATGAGTGTATGTCATGTTTGCATTTTGTCTTCTGGGGTTTATAATTCATAATGACACTGTTTTCCCCTCAGTATTAGTTCCAGGTTGCAGACGAGCTGAAACTAATCTGTTTTGCCAGTTCCCATTTCTCGCTCTACTGTTTTTGAATCCAGGACTACACATTTCTTCCTCTCCTCTCCATTGCATGTTGTGTTGCATCTCATTGCTGTTCCCAGTTATCATGGCAGTCTTCATAATGTGCTTCGTCCACCATTGTCTCATCCCTGTTCATGTGGGCAATAACCTGGCCAAAAGGTGCTGTGATTATATCTGCCATGTCCTCAGAAATTTTCCATTGCCTGTCTTCTCACTGTCATCATTCCATGCTTCAAGGTGCCAGTTATTGTCATGATGCTGGGGAGCTAACCACTCACCTCTGCATTCATGATTTTAGTAGTTTGGGTCCGCATTATTCCTATTACCGCCATGACCTTCATGTTACTGTCTTTCTTCACAGCATTTTAAAATAATTCTTAATTGCTCTTCCTTATCAGCCATCAGACGATATGGCATAGCTCCATATTTACACTGGTTCTCTGTTCATTAACTATCTTAGTATGATTTTCTCTCAAGCGTGTGTATCCAAATATCTTTTTCAATTCTAGTGACTTTTTCTAACAGTCCAAGTAGTGAGCCATCTATCTGTTTATTATATGCTTGTATTCTGAGTTCATCCTTGACTTCTTCTTGCATTTTCTGTGAGCACTCTTCTTCTATGAAGACTTTTTCAAATTCGAGATACATTATCCTGTCAAAATTTAGCGAATCTGCCTGGCAGGCTGCACCTTCTTCCATTTGCCTCAGGGTAATTATCTTTTTTTATGTCTGGTCATTGCTCAGTGTGGAGAGACAATTTTCTTTTGTGACATATTTTTATGTGGTCAATTTATATTTTCTTGTATGATAAAGAGAGACTTCCATAGTGTGTAAGCTGGGAATATTGATAGCTCTGGAATTTCTTTTTTTGTCTTGCTACTTTCCCTTGTCACTTTGTTTTCTGTTCTCCTTCTAGTCTCTAACCCTATGGATGTGTGTAATTATCTGAATTATCATATTGGAGAATAATAGATGTGATCAAATAGACACATTACATTGTGCTTATTCACTCTCCTGACACTAATGGTATATTTGTATTTTAACAGTTAATACTTTGAAAATATTGGTGCATTTGTCTCATGATGCGAATTGGCTGGCTTGGACATGATATGTTTAGCTGCCATACAGCTATCTCATCTAGATAACTATTAATTAATATTATGAAAAGGAAAGTCGCTAGTCACCAGGTGGTGAAGATGCTGAGTCGCAGATAGTCACAGCAAAAAAAGCTGTCACAAATAAAGCTTTCAGCCAGTAAGGCCTTTGTCAAAAATAGATGACAGATACACACACACATACTCATGCAAACACAACTCACATGCACAACTGCAGTCTCGAGCAACTATGGCTGCACTGGTGACTTTGCCAAGGTCTGTAATGGTAAAAATATTATGTTATATATGTATGTTTCATGACTTTTTTTATGTACCCACACAACATATTCAAGAATTTGAAGTCAAGATAAATGTGGACAAAAAAGAAAATCTATCACAATAATCAAGAAATAGTTAAATAAAACCATAAAATACAAGAATCTGGGAAAATAAAAAATTAAGAAAACTGTTAAAATAACAATTCTATCGCCTACAATGAAACAAGGTAAGGCATTGTTTCACTCATTCCATAATGAACAGTAGTGTCATCTTTAGTACCAGTGGAATCCTTTTCTTGTTAGAGGTTTTGCAGTGTACAAAATTTGTAATTACTATATAGCGAATTATTTTATATCAATGTAATAGAGGGAAACATTCCCACATATGTGTGGATGGATATGTGGGTGTGTGCGAGTGTATACCCGTCCTTTTTCCCCCTAAGGTAAGTCTTTCCGCTCCCGGGATTGGGATGACTCCTTACCCTCTCCCTTAAAACCCACTTCCTTTCGTCTTTCCCTCTCCATCCCTCTTTCCTGATGAAGCAACCGTTTGTTACGAAAGCTAGAATTTTGTGTGTATATTTGTGTTTGTTTGTGTGTCTATCGACCTGCCAGGACTTTCGTTCGGTAAGTCACATCATCTTTGTTTTTAGATATAATTATTTTATATTTTGTAAGACAGCCACAACATGGGGGATGTTCAGGGTTAGCTGCAAGCAGTTTACAGTAGTGATTTGCAATTGTCTTCAAAGACATGTTTATTGTCAATAATGTTGTGTTGCACAAAAACACCAGCAGCAACTACCATATAGTTCATAGTAATACAATCGCCAATAGCTTCGACAAATTGTTCTTGTACATTAATATGGTTAGGACAAGAAGTCAACATATTATGATCGATTTGTTATATGTAGAAAATGTATCAGATCAAGTACATGATGGTGAATTCACCAGTGAAAATGTAGATGATTATTTGCACTTCAGCCAAGGAGGTAATGTCACCTACTGTGAGTGGAACTATTGCTGAGTCTGTTGTTATACCACCTGATCCTATTATGCAGATGTTGCAAGAATTAAAAACAGCAGTAGGCACTATGACTATGGAGGTTACTACTATGAATCAAAAGCATGAGAGTACTTTACTACTAAGATGCAACAGCAGCACAATTAGACTAGTAAGGTTGCAAAAATTAATGAAAGGTAAAAAATCAAATTCAGCAATTGAAAGCGTAACTTGTCAGTCATATAACCGAAGTGTTACAGACCAACGTAGAGAGCACAATAACTGAGATTTCTAGACTGCAAAAAGTTATTAAAGGTATTTTTGAATCAGTAAAGGAATTTACTGAGAACTTTAATATGCTACAATAAGTAAAAAAAACTTTTAAACCAACAGTTCAAAAGGTTGTAACACATAGAGGATCTTTCTACTAAACATGAAAAGAAGGTAGATAGTTTTTAAGAGAGACAAATGATCAGATCACAAAAAAGTTATAGTCAGAGTTAAAAGGGATGATACAACAGACCAGTACTAAAGCATATGAGGAGCAAAGCACTTCAGTACAGGCAATAAATTGTGATTTATGAAAAATACAGGAGACGGGCAGAAGAGTCGCTTCAGTGGAAGAAAGTATACAAACTCAGTTTAGTATTCAAATAAGAAATACAGAAAAAGAATGGAAAGTGGTTAAGGAACAAGTACCGAAGGTACGGTCCATGTAATTAGTACTACTGATGGCTGTCACAGTGCTGCATCTCCTAACCTTACTACCAGGAATATGGGGGCAGAACCAACTCTTCCTTCCATTTTACTATAAGAAAGTCTTTTAAGCATAGACAAGTCCAGATGTTTGTTCCAGAAAAGAAAAGTGTACACCCAGGCATTTTTATTAAATTTTTCAAAGATGTTTTCATGAAATATAGTCTGACAGCAAAAAATGCCATTTACACAAGGAGAGGCAGCCCTGTGGACAACCAAGACTACAGAATCTTACGAAATATATCAACAGTTTGAGAGTGCCTTCTCAGAGAAATACTGGTCCAAATGTATTCAGGCGTGACTGTCAAAGGAACTTTTTAATCCAGAACCACATAATATCAAACAAAGGGAGTTTAAGAAAATACTTCAATAATTATTTAAATAAAACTCATTTCTGGCATAAACCAGTATCAGAAGAAGAAAGATTTATACATCCTTAAAGGGAATCTACCAACTGACATCAGAGAAAAACTAGTACAAATACATGAATAAAATTTAGAATATTTTCTATCCATTCTAGATTTGATCGACTTAATAAATGAGAATGTTAGAGCTAACAGTAATAGTTATCAAAATGTCAATGGTGCCAACAACAAGCACTAGCAATCAGCTTATGCTTGCTGTGGTTTTGTTGCTTCCTGGATATCAATTTGTCGACTATCAAATGGTAGTTCTCCAAACTACAAAAGAAGGAAAAAAGCTGATGACAGGTATTATCCTGGCTATCAAAATAAAAGATCACATCCATGGAATAATCATAACAGTAATAATCAGTTGTATTCCAGTCTGACCAGCAAAAAATGCCATTTCTCATTTCAGATAATTGGGGTAGTCAGTAGCACCATTATCAAAGAAACTAGCCACACTTTAATGAGAACAATACTTAACAGCAGCCATATTCTCAATAAAATCATAATGTTGAACCACAGTGCAGAAATAAGAAACCCATAGTCAGTACTGCTGAGGTCAGAGAGGAGGTGTGACCTGTGACCATGAATCTGTCAAATTAGGATTGGCCTCATTAAGCTCCCCGTTGATGGCCCTGAAATGAGGTGGCGGCAATTTAAATCTGACAGATAAGCTGTTGAGATATAATGCTGATATTTATATCCATGATGAATTATTAGACAATTATCATAAATGTGAACAGAAGAACTTATACAGACTTGTATATGTGGTATTGTAGGAACTAATCCAACTATTATTCTACTTGGCACTGGAGCCCTAGTTAATTTGAGAGACTATTTAATGAAGTCAGTATTGTTGAAAAACTATTTACTTACCCTGCACAAAACTGCAGAATAATTGGTACTGTAGGTGGTGAGTTGAAACCTGTCAAAGTGCAAATGCAAGTAGATGTGAATAACTTTCTTTTGGTAGGGGGTTTAACAGAAAGGTGTGTTTTCAGTCTCAAGTTTCTTTGAAAAACAAATGCAAAAATTGATCTTCAATTGGGAAAGCGCCTCCTGCAAACAGAAGGGAAAGATTGTGCTGTGGGTTTGGTTAGGATAAGTGGCTTTCAGGGCAAGTTATGTTGAAGTAGAGAGATAAAGCTTATCTGAAATAAAGAGTTGCTGATCCATAATCTCTCTGAACATGGTGCTATAACATACAAAGACAGTAATGATATTTGTAATAAAGTGTTGGAAACTATGGGAATTTCTGTCAACAGCAGCAAGAAGAACTTAAAGAGATACTTTTAAGATATGGTTTGTGCCTCCAGGAGTGATTACTACCATATGGAAGTCAAACTGCTTGAAACATACTGTAACAAAACTTACTACATTTGACTGTCAGAGAGGGAAGCTCTTATCCAAGAAATTAGACATATGTTAGAGTGGCAAGTCATTGAACCTTCATTATCCCCATACTGCAGCCCACTCTCAGAAGTAACTAAACTGAATAGGAAGGTATGCGTAGTGATGGGGTAGAGCAATCAATGAAATTATTACATCTGTGCGAATGAGTCAAGGAAACCTTGAAGAACAATTTTAATCATTTCATGAAGTCACGTCTGCATATAGCATCAATCTTAGAGCTTTGTTCTGGCAGATACCACTTTCCAAGGAATCCACAAAACTACAGCCTTTATATTTTTTGCAAGATCTTATCTATATAGCATGTTACCTTTCAGTCTAAATGTCAGTTCTGCATTCTTCATCACTGTCCTTGGTAATGTGCTTGGACTCCATTTATTAGACAAAATTACACTTCATGTTGATGACATTCTCATAGCCAGTCCAACTTGATAAGATCACTTATAATTGTTGGAATAATCATTGCAGAAGTATTTATCCACAGGTGTCACAGCCAATCTGTCAAACTAAAAATTTGTTAGGGATGAAATTAAATTTTTAGAACAAACAATATTTTCAAAAGTTACAACCCTGGATCTTGATAAAATGAGTGCTATAGAAAATTTTCCAGCTCCCTGAACCAAGAGACAATTACAAGTGTTAACAGAAATACAAATGATCCTGAAATAAGAGCTCATTATAAAAGGTACTGCAAGATCTTAAATGAAGTTCTGATAAAGGCAGAAAAGTATATTCATCAAATCAGAAATAGATAATTCTGGCAACAAAATAAAAACCATCTGGGGTATTATTAAAAGAGAAACTGGTAGTTGCTCAAATGATGCAGAAAATATTGAAGTTAGACATAATGGGAATATCATTGATAAAGGTGAAAATGTTGCAAAAATTTTCAACAAGCATTTTTTGACTGCAGCAGATAAAATAGGGTGTAAAGGTCCTATAAATGAAGCTCTGAATCTTTTACAAAGAAGTGGACTTAGTGGAACACCCCAGATTAGCACGCTTCCTGTCACTGTTGAGGAAATTAAGAAGATAATAAGGACCATAAGAAACAAAAACTCAACTGGTATTGATGGTGTTTCCAGCAAAGTGTTGAAACACACACACATTTTCATTTGTGAAGTCCTGTGCCACATCTTTAATGAATCACTGAGACTAGGAATTGTCCCTGATAGACTTAAATATGCAGTTGTGAAACCATTGTACAAGAAGGGTGACAGAAACAAAGTAACCAATTATTGTCCTATTTCACTCTTGTTTCTCCAAGATTCTTGAGAAACCTGTACACAGAAGGATTCTTGAACATCTTAGTAAATACAATATTCTCAATAAAAGTCCATTCAGTTTCCAGAAAAACATCTCAACAGAAGATGCAAATATTCTTTCACCAATGCAATTCTTGAATCAATCAATCATAAAATGTCTCCAACTGGAATTTTTTGTGACCTTTCTAAGGCGTTCGATTATGGGTTAACTGGAGAAGCAGGGCTGTGGCTAAATGCACACTGTTTGCCTGTATTTATGTGTGTAATTCTCTCCCAATGTTATAACACTGTAGAAAGTACTACATAGTTCACCAAGGAAAAACACAACTGTTCCAAATGAAAACATGGTGGTCACCCAACTCCATATTAGGAGAGATTAAAATTGATCGTGCAGCAAGAACCAGGCCTGGAAAATAGCAGAGAGAAGAGCCAGTTTCCATTCAGACCATTATCTAACAAGAATGAAATCCGTCCCTAACAACATAAATGAAACAAAAACTGAGGAAATATTCTTTAATTTGAAGGTATCAAACAAAGAAAATAAGTCCGTTAAACTGCTAGGAATGATGATTGACTAGAAACTTAGCTGGGATAAACACATCACATATGTCTGTTCTAAACTTGCATGTGCTATGTTCCTACTTTATAAGCTTAGGAGTAATGTCAGCCAAAACTTACTGCTGCATTCATATTTTGCTTATATCCACCCCCATCTTTCTTATGGTATTCTGCTCTGGGGAAATTCTCCCAGTTCAATAACAATTTTCAGATGGCAAAAAAAAGCTCTTCGATGTGTAGTGGGTTTATCTCCTAGGGATACATGCAGGGAACATTTCAAAAAACTTAACATCATGACAGTTCCTTGTTTGTACATCTATTATTGCTTACTACACGTAAAAGAAAACATAGCTCAATATCCCCTTAGGTCATCTGTCCACACCCACAATACAAGACGAAACCACACAATTGATCTTCCATACTCTAGACTGTCTAAGATACATAATAGTTATAAATATGTAGGCCTCGAACTGTTTAATATGCTCCCTAAAATTGTACAAACAGTATCTAAAAGTAAATTTAAGACAACATTGGGTCAATGGCTCAAAGGTAAAGCATTTTACTCAGTTGATGAATTTAAAGATTGTAATATGGCAGATTTGCTGTTTTAACATAGAGAAAGGTACCTCTGCCTGTAGTAGGACCTAAATTTGTACAATAGCTTAGGATAATGACATAGTGCTATCAACATGTATATGATAATGACATAGTGTCATCAACATAAATACTCCCTGCTTAATATAAATCTGTATAATGTTTTCCTTTTTATTGTAAAATTAATAATATATAAAATTCCAAATGTGTGCTATTGTACTACACTAAATTTCACGTGATTTATATATACATTGTTAAGAGAATTCAACCATCTTTATACTGTAATTGAACTTATTGACGAAGCCCATTGTATAAGAAAATACTGAACGGCTAATAAAGATTCTTATTCTTATTCTTATTCTTAACATCAACAAGAAACTTTCTGAGATACACAAGTACAGGATAGAATAACTAACTGTTGATCAGGAAATAATAAATACATACTAGGAACAACTGGTCACAATGGACTCTCAGTAATGAGAAAAATGACCAAAAGAATTCAAGAAGCTTCAAAATGAACAGCCTTTTAGATAAAAGATGATTGCCACCGGCGAACAGAAGCCACACACAAGAAAGATACAGAAAATTTTTTAGGGTAAGTGCTGTATTAGAAATGCCATTAGACAAAGAATCAGAAACCGTTTCAACTAACGTTACTAAGTACCCAGATTTTGCTATACTACACCATAACGTTCAGTCACTCACAAATAAAATTTCCATGTTGCAAGCACTACTCCAGTATGCACTAAACATAGACATAATTTGCATTACTGAACATTGGCTACGAAATGATGAAGTAAAATTAACCTCAATCTCAGGATATAGATTAGCAAGTCATTTTAGCCGAGAGTTTTCCAAACATGGTGGCTCTGCTATCTTTGTGAAAGAACAAATAAAGTTCTGTGATGTCAGTAAAAGTTATATTGGCTCAATTGAAAAAGAGTTTGAACTTTCCATTACCAAACTGCCAGAGCTTAATTTCATAGTTATTAACATATATAGAGCACCAAGTGGAAACCTGTCAGTCTTCATGAATAAACTAGAGGTTCTGCTGAACAGGATCAGTACACTAAATATGAAGATAGAGTTTTGTGGGGATTTCAATATTGATTTTTCAAAAGACAGCAGCAGCAGAGATGCTTTGATAAATATGACCAACACATTCAATATGATCCCCACAATACACTGTCCAACAAGATTAACAGAATGCACAAATTCCATTATTGACCAAATATTCATCTTTGAAACAACATACAGATTCACAAGCAGCGTACTGAGCATGGGTTGTAGTGATCATGAGGCACAGCTGCTGTGTATAGAAATGCCAACAAGTAGTAGCAGTTCCGGAAAAGTAGTTGAAAAAAGAACATTTTCTGAAGATAACATTAGAATTTTTAATCTCTTACTGGCGAAGGAAAACTGGGAAAGTATTGCCACTCAGAACAATGTTGATAGCATGTACATGAGTTTTCGGAGCATCTTTCTTCACTATTTTAATGTAGCATTTCCAAAAGTAGTAAAAACAGTAAAACCTAACAATAATAAGCAATGGATAACTAAAGGCATAAAAATTTCCAGTGAGAGAAACAGATTTCAGCAGTACTCTTGTAAGAAATATAGAGTAACCCAAGAATTCGCAAATTATTCAAAAGCCTACAAAAGAACCTATGGTAGAGCAGTCAAAGAGGCAAAAATCATGTGGAATGACAATCTGATAAGAAACTCAACTAACAAAATGAGATCCACATGGAGAGTTACAAAGAAAGAAACTTGTAGCTCAGTGCCAAAGAAAAAGAATGTATCATTAACACTAGAAGGCTCAAAAGTCACAGACCCAAATTCAGTTGTGGAAAAATTCAATGAATACTTCACCTCACTAGCTGAAGGCCTCATTCAAGTACACTGTCAAGGACCAGTCCCAAGTTTCTCCAGCAAGTCAGTGATCTCGACTGCTTCTATGTACGTGTATGATACAAACCCCAATGAAATTATAAGTAAAATTAAATCATTAAGCAATAAAATGTCAAGTGGTCTTGATGAAGTACCTGATTTCATATTAAAAGCATGTGCTCACCACATAGCAAACCCCTTGGCAAAAATTTTCTACCTCTCTTTAAAAACTGGTGTATTCCCAGATATTTTTAAAATAGCAAAAGTTTCACCACTGCTAAAAAAAGGTTCTTCTGAAAAAATATCAAACTACCGACCCGTGTCACAGTTAAGTTCCTTCTCAAAAATTCTAGAAAAATTCTTCTATGACAGGCTTTTAAGTTTCATAAATAAATATGCACCTCTTACAGTACAACAACATGGTTTTAGAAAGTCTAAATCTACACAGACAGCAATTTTCGAATTCTTAGACTGCATTTTAAAATCCCTTGATCAACATAAATTAGCTGCAGGTATTTTTCTGGATCTATCAAAACCCTTCGATTTCCTGGACCATAAAATTCTGCTCGAAAAATTAGAAAGACGAGGAGTAAGAGGTGTAGCACATAGCTGGTTGTGTTCATCTTCAATTTTTTGGTCCTGTTCTCCTCAGTTGCGCGTAATACTACGGTATGTTGATAATTTTCACTTATGGACCGTCTGACAGCAACTGAATAAAACACAATTTTAGTGCCATACGCGTTTCGCCTTTATTTTCTGCAAGGCATCATCAGTGGCCTGTAATATGTACATATGTTAGCTATTTTATTTACATTTTTGTCACTGTGCCTATAGGTTATAAACAGTTCTGGTGGTTGGTATTTCCTATTAAGTAGTAATGTTTTGAACTGTACTTACAGGTTGCGTAGACAGTTTCTTACATATTATGCTCCTGTTGCATTTTTGGTCTTGTTCTTCTTCCTATGAGCGCCAATTTGCTGTTTTTTCTGCATTCCACAGCACTATGCACTGAACGCTTTTTTTAATGCAATGTCGGCAACAGAAACCAAAACATTGCAGGTTGTGTTCATACCTAAAAAACCGCAGCAGAAAGTATCACTTCAGTATGAATTCAACAAAATGAATAAAACAAGAAACAACTCATTTCTTTCTAGGGAATTACCAATAAAATATGGTGTACCACAGGGCTCAATCTTAGGTCCACTACTCTTCTTGATTTATGTGGACGACTTAGTTGAATATATGAGTGCCACAAAAACTATCCTGTTTGCTGATGACACCAGCAGATTGCTCACTGGATCCAGTCCAGAAACTTTGCAGTCCACAGCAGAAAGTTCTATGAAATGACTTTCTGAGTGGTTCACAAAAAACAAACTCATTATAAATACTGAAAAAACTGTGTGTGTCGATTTTCATTTATTTGCTCCAACTAATCAAATGTCTATTCAAGCCCAATTAAAAAATGATCCCCTAGAAGATGTAAGTGTCACAAAATTCTTGGGTCTTTGGGTTCAGCAAGACTTAGTGGGACACAAATATAAATAACTTTTGTAGAAAACTATCATCTGTGTGCTATGGCCTAAGAATTTTAAAAGCAACAACAAGCAAAACAACAGTACTGCAGGCATACTATGCACAGTTCCACTCACTAATGAGATATGGGATCATTTTCTGGGGATACTCAACTCACAGTGTAAAGGTTTTTAGAATACAAAAAAGAGCTTTAAGAGTAATTTGTGGCCTTAAAGAGATGGAGTCCTGTAAATCCCATTTTACTGAGCTTGGTGTCCTAAAAGTTCCAAGTTCATTCATTTATGAAAATATCTTGTTCACTAGGGACTACCTCCTGAAAACAGGCAAACTGTTACAGAACAAAAGTGTACACAACTATAATACCAGAAGGGAATCAAATATACATCAAAAATATCACAGAACAACCACCTATCAGAGGAGCATAATTAACATTGGTGTAATACTACACAATAAGATACCAGAGGAAATAAAAAATACTACTCATCCAATATTTAAAGCTAAAATAAAGGCATTTCTAATAAAGCACTGTTTCTATTCTGTCAGAGAATTTCTGAATAAGTAATAAAATTAATTGTAGCAGGTTTTAATTGTTAATACTATGTATTATTGTGACTTATCTTTGACCTGTCCAATATCAATTGTACAATTTGTGCTATATGATAAAACTGGACCAATAAAAAATCAAATCAAATCAAAAAGAAAACACCCATGGTTGAATGACGAATTTGAAGATGCTCTACAAAAATATCCTGAATATTCAAAGAAGTGGAACTGCACTACACAAAATTTCAAAGAAATCTAGTCCCCAAAAGAAAAGAACAGCTCCAAATGAAAATTAGAAAAAATATCAACATTTTTTAAAGTATTCTGACTGGTTTGTTGCAGCCCGCCACGAATTCAAAGCTCTAGCACCTAATGTCCTCAATTATTTGTTGGATGTATTCCAATCTCTGTCTTCCTCTACAGTTTTTACCCTCTAGTATCATGGAAGTTATTCCTGGATGCGTTAACAGATGTCCAATCATCCTCTCCCTTCTTCCTGTCAGTGCTTTCTGTATTTTCCTTTCTTCACCAATTCTGTGGAGAACCTCATCAGTCCTTACCTTATTGATCCACCTGATTTTTTTTTTCATTCTTAAAAAGCAACAGATCTCAAAAACTCTGATTCTCTTCTCTTCTGGTTTTCCTACAGTCCATGATTCACTACCATACAATGACGTGCTCCAAACGTGCATTTTCAGAAATTTCTTCCTCTGATTAAGACCAATGTTTGATACTAATAGACTTATTTTGGACAGGAATGTCCTCCTTGTCTCTGCTAGTCTCCTTTTGCTCACTCCAACCTCACTCAATGTCAAGCCACATGATCATTGCATAACATAGGCTATAAAACAAAGGAAAAATTATGAAATGTACTACACCTGGGATGAAAATGTAAGTAAAATGACAGAGGAGCTAAAACAACAGCATAGGGAAACGTGAGTGGCTGACCACTTGCAAAAAACAGTCATGAGCCAGTTGCCCTGTTAACACATTAAGAATATCTTCCTAAAATTTCTGGAAACAGGCTGGACAGATCACAAAACCTTAAAACTCTAACTGCATTCATTTAAACATCACTTAAAATAAAGGGTAAATCTGCTGCTGCATTGGACAGTCCTCTCACTACAACAAGAATCCGTGTGTCACAGGGCTATGGCCTAAGCAAAGACGAGTAGAGACGACCTCATCCCATGTTCGTGGCTGAAAGGAATTATTCCATGGCTGCATAGTGGGCTTTCCTAGATGCAAATTATTATCTGTCACTTCCAGCCACTCATTTTCTCATTGACACATCGCTCTGTACCTCCACAGTCAGGAGATAGCACTCATGTTGACGGCACACTGAAATAATATGGGACTGTGACACATCTCCTAGGCTGCTACATCCACCCTTTTGTTCCCTGTAATAGCCATGTGCCTTGGTACTCAGCAGAAAGACATCTTCTTCCCTAGCCATTGTAGTTGGAGGATGGCATCCTGAACATTCTAGACTACTTTATCTGTGGTGCACAAGCACTTTAGAGAGTGAAGGGCATTCAGAGAATCAGAACAGACAAGGAATTTAGTATTTGAAGCACACCTCATCTACTTCAGTGCTGGAAAGATCACATATAATTTTATGTTGAAGACAGAAAAGCTGTCACGCACTGGAAATTGAGGAAACAATCAGGGAGAACAACAGAACTACAGAGTCCCCCTGTTTCACCCCTACCATACGAGCAGACAGCTGTGGAGTTCTGATGCTCAATTAAAATGACATAAAATAATGTCTTAAAAACATATGTAGGAGTGCAATCTCTCCTGTACTGAACTAAACATAAAATTACTCTGGGCCTCTGCAGTTACCATGGTGGCAAGCATATAAAACCCTGGATTTGGGGTTGAACTTACACCACAACAAGCAACTACAGCACATGCTGCATGTGGATTGCAAATGGTGTTGTTGCTCATGAGCAATTGGAGAAAAGGCAGTCCAGAGGTGGATGAGCAACAGTATGGTACCCAGGTGAAGTTGGAGCTGTGAGGAACTTACATGCCTGATGCAACACATGGAGCTGATGGTGAGTGTCGGTTCCCCAGCCTCAGCACAGAGTATGAGGCTGGTCCTATAAGCACATGTGGCCATGGTAGATAGTGTCAATGATCTTCAGGTAAGAATACATTGCCAACCCATACACTGTGCACCCATAGTCTAGGTGCAAATGCACAGAAGCCCTACAAAACTGCAGCAGACATGCCCTATATGCTCCCCAGGACCTGTGCCTAAGGTACTTTTTGATACTGAGTGCCTTTGGCATTCTGGCTCTCAGGTCTCTCAGGTAGGGTAACCACAACAATTTGGAGTCCAAAAATGAGGCCCAAAAATGTAGAATGGTATTCCTCAAATGCAACTCAGATAAATTAAAAATATGACAAGAATAATTACAATGATTACACACACACTTGTGTGCAGAAAACTGAAAACCTGTCTTTGCAGCTGACTGCTCTAACCTCTGCACTGCAACTGGTGAGTCAATGTCACAACACTGGAAGAGGAATAGAAAACAACAAAATCGTCCATAAATGAGCAGCATTGTACAGGACTCCTTATTGTAGTAGCAGGTCTGTTTATGGCTATGGCAAAGAGGTAACACTTGAAACACTTCCCTGTGGGACACCATTCTCTTGTTCAAAACAATCCAACAGCGTGTCACCAACGTTGGACCTAAAAAACCGCTGAGACATGGAAGACCATATGAAGATGGAGAGATGGTCACGAAAGCTGCATTGATGGAGTTGTGCAAGAATATTGTATCTACAAGTACTGTCATACACCTTACTGGTGTCAAAGAATATATCAAGACAGTGATGTTAATGTAGGAAAGCTACTGAATAGCCTATTCTAGTAGTGTCAAGTTGTTGACAGTGGATAAAAAATCTCTGGAATCCACACTGAGATTAGCTAAGGAGTTTCCTCTTCTCTAATAAGCAGGCCAAACGATGGTTGCTTCAGAGTCTTTTCTATACATCTCGTTAAGGTAACACTTCTTTAACTACCAGGACATGTGCAGTCCTTTCCTGGTTTGAGGAGAGGTATCAAAACTGCCTTGCCTTGAGACTAGATGGTTGCCCTGGAGAGACTTTTCATTCCATATGATTTTTAATGGCAAAATCAAATCAAGTAGTGAATGTCGGAGGGTGTGTGGCCTTACAAATCTCCATATGGGATGTATTCGTTTCTTCAATGAAGACCTTGCATTCCCTACTCCAGATAGGGTGATCCCCAGAGCAATTTATGCACTTCAGAAGAGGAGCAACAAACTCTGTCCTGGACAGCCTCGACATATTTACCAAAAGTGGCTACACCCTTACATTCTACATGGTGTGCCCTTGGTGTTGGTATTTAAATCAGTGCATTGTGTTGGGGACATAGGACTGTATACTTAGGTGAAGAAAACCTGCCTTTATATACCCTAGAGAGTTTTGTGCTACTGGAGAAAGGAATGAAGGAGTCAGATTTTATTAGAGCCCCATCCACCCTTTTTGACATATTTTGCATGTCAATGATCCATTCTTGAGCCCATTCATCTTTCAGTTCCTCCTTGGAAATGTCGACCAGATCTCTACATGATACAACATCTTTTCTCAGTTCAAGGTGTTGTGGAGCTCCATTTCTATGGCATATTTCACTAGGTATTTAGCCTTCCAGAGGCTTATCACTAGCAGATTCAACTAACAGTGTTCCATTACACAACTGCTTTACTGATTTTAATGTACATGATATGACCTCTAAACCTGTGTGTGTGTGTGTGTGTGTGTGTGTGTGTGTGTGTGTGTGTGTGTGTGTGTGTGGAGCCTATGGGCACTCAACAGCGAGGTTATCAGTGGCCTTAACCTCATTAACACAAATGAATGTGGATAAAGTCTCTAAAATTATTGCACATAGTGAGAAGGGAATCCATAAAATGACACTCATTCACTGACTCCCACCTCACTCCTGTTGAGCCACGCAATCACTCTCTCTCACAACCCTGAAGACAGCTGAGAATGGGGGAAAAGTGATGTACCTGGGATTAAAACAGATGTGAAACCATAGAAGAACTGAAAGAAAGGCACAGGGAAATGTGACTGCCTGACAACTTACAAAAAATATATGTGAGGCAGTCACCCTTTAACACATTAAGAACATCCCAAAAAATTTTAGGAAACAAGTTGGACATCTCACAAAACCTTAACCTCTCACCTCATTCATGTGAATGATGTGAATGTTACCTAAAATAGTGGGCAGATCTGTCAGCAGATCTGCTACCACACAGTCTAATAAAATGTGGCACACAGTGATCTGTACACCACAAGCATGACACATTGGAGGGTCCTCTCACTAGAGCAAAATGCCATTTGAGGCCTATGCGAAGACGAGTGAGCAGATCCTCATCCTATCTGCATGGCTGGAAGGAGGTACACCACTTTTGCGTTGTAGGCTTTACTAGATGGAGCTTATTGTCTGTCACTTCCAGCCACTCACCTCTCTTTTATTTCCCCTCATTACTTCTTCTCTGAACAGTGAAGATGAAAGACTGCGTCCCTTTCTTACACCCCTTTTTAATACAAGAACTTTGTTTTTCATCTTCCAAACTTACTGTGCCCTCTTGGTACTTGTACATATTGTATATAACCCATCATTCCGTGTAGTTTATGCCTATCTTTCTCTGAATTTCAAATATCTTGTACTGCTTACTTTGTCAAATGCTTTTTCCTTATCAACAAACCCTATGAAAGTGTCTTGGTTGTTCTTCAGTCTTACTCATATTATCAGCTGCAACATCAGAACTGCCTCTCTCATGTCTTTACCTTTCCCAAAGCCAAACTGCTCATTTAACACTCAATTTTCTTTTCCATTCTTCTGTATATTTTCTTTGTGAGCAACTTGGGTGCTGTTAAGCTGACCGTGCAACAGTTCTTGCACTAATATGCTGTTGCTATTTTCTGAATCGAATGAACAATATTTTTCCGAAAGTCTGGTGGTATGTCACCTGTCTCCCAAATTCTACACACCAGCTTGAATAGTCGTTTGGTTACCACTTCCCCAGTGACTTTAGAAATTCTGATTGAATGTTGTCTGTTCCTTCTACCTCATTTGATCTTAAATCTATCATAGCTCTCTTAAATTCTGACTAATACTGGATCACCTGTCACTTCCATATCAACTTCCAGTTTCTTATTTTAATAAGTCATCAGACCATTCTCCCCCACATTTGGTCCTTCAGTGTACTCTTCCCAACATTCTACTCTCTCCTCTGCATTTAAAAGTAGGATCCTCATTGCTCTCTCAATATTGCCACCCTTACTTTTCATTCCACCAAATGCTGTTTCGACTTTTTTATATGCTGAATTAGTCCTTGCTAGGCTCATTTGTTTCTTTTTATTTCTTCACATTTTTCCTGCAGCCATTTAACCTTGGCTTTTGCAGACTTCCTATTTCATTCATTCTTCGGTGATTAATGTTTCTGAATTCATGTCTTTCCCTGAACATTTCAGTACTCTCTTCTGTCATTGATCAGTTTGAGCATTTCTCCTGTTACCCAAGGTTTCTTCGCAGTTACCTTCCTTCTACTTGCATTTGTCTGCCCAATGTCTCTAATTTCCGTTTTTAGAGTTGTCCACCCATCTTCAACTGAAGAGCCAACTATGGTATTCTTTATTGCAGTATTCACATCCTTAGTATCTCATAAATACTCATTACTTCAGTATCCCACTTCCTTCCACACTTTTTCTTCTGGACGATTCTCTTGAACTTCGGTCTACACTTCATCATTACTAAATTGTGACATGGGTCTATATCTGCTCCTAGGTAACCCTTACAATTCAATATCTGATTTCAGAATCCATTTTATCATGTTGTAATCCAGCTGGAATCTTCCCAGGTCTCTGGGTCTTTTCCAAGTGTAACTTTTCTTGTGATTCTCAGAGTATTCACTATAACTAAATAAAATTTATTGTAGAACTCAATCTTCTTCCCCTCTAATTCCTACTAACAAGCCCATATTCTCCCATAACTATTTCTTCAATTCTACAAGTGCATTCAAATCCTCCATGACTATCTCCCTTATATACCAAATTACGCATTCAATATCATCATCATATACTTTCTCTATATCTTCATCTTCTGCTTGAAACTTTGACATGTATACCTGAATTATAGTTACACATTTCTGACTTACTGCTAGTTGGACCAGTGTCCAATATACTCAGAAAAAAATATTTGTTTTGTCTATTTTTCTTTATTTTGTCTACTGGCTACCACTTTTGGTATATAATACCATCCTAAGGGCATCCTATGCTCAAACAATATTACAGCCATAGTTAAAATAACAATGTGAGAAACATTTACATAGTATTTTCCTCCCATAATGGGGAATCATCACGTTTGCTTCCCAAATAAGTGCGTCAAAAACTAAAAGTAAAAATCAGCATTACACTTCAAATGGATACAAATTGTGGCCAGCAATCACACAAGTATCCACTATGTACACAATTTGTTTTCCTTCTTAAAAAATAGTCACACTATAAACATTACCTAACAAATAAAAAAGTATGAATTTACAAAATCAAGTAATATGACAAAGAATGAAACAGTACCCACTTTAATAAATCATTAAAAGCAAAATTGCAAATTTTTGATTCCATATTTACCTTAATCATTTTTGACATTGTTGAGATCATTATAAACATCAATTTGACCATGAATCATTTAATCATGTGTCATCGTAATAAAAGTGTTACAGGTATTGAAAACCCAAAATTATTTTTGCTAAAAAGATACCCAGCATCCAGGGAGAATAACAGTGCAGGAAAATTGAAATGTGACAGTTGCTCTGCACTGCTCTTCTCCCTGGATGGTGGATATCTATTCAATAAAAATAATTTTGGGTTTTCAGTGTCTAATGCTGTTATTATGATGACACTTACTTGGTTAAATTATTCATGGTCATACCAATGTTTGTGTTATAAACCATATTAAAAATAGTTAATGTAAACATAGCAACCAAAAATTTGCAATTTTGCTTTTAATGATTTGTTACAGTGGGGACTGTTTTATTCTTTGTTTTATTAAGTGATTTTGTAAACTCATAATTTTTTTCTTTACATACTTTTATAGTATTTTTAAGAAAAAAAACTCTGTATGTAAGGGGCACTCTCATTGCTGCTGGCTGCAATTTGCATGCATTTAAAACTTAGCATTGATTTTTACTTTAAGTTTTTGACACACTTATTTGAGAAGGAAATGTGTCATTTGCCTGCAAGGGGTAAGGGGCTACCTATATATTTGAGGGTTGCACTTAATACTACACATTTACCAATGTAGGAGGAAAAATAGCACGTAAATGTTCCTCAGATTATTATTTTAACTGTGCACTGTGATACTTTTTTTTATTATAGGATGGCTTGAGGATGGTACTGTGAACCAAAACTGGTAGCCAGCAGGCAAAATAAAGAAAAAGTGAGACTATACATTAAAAAAATACTTCCTTCTGAACTATTGTTGTCAGTGTTTGTTTGCTGTTGAATCAGGTGAGAACAATACTATTTCAGAATTGTTCACAGTAACTCACACTCTGTCCAACATTCCTGCTGAGAATGAATCCTACTCCCTTTATACCATTTTCTGCTGTTGCTGATATTACCCTACATTCTTCTGAGCTGAAATCCTTACCTTCTTTCCTTTTCACTTCAGTGATATATATGTCTAGATTGAACCCATATGACTTTTCAGACTTTCCATCTTCCCTACCATGTTCAAACTTCTGATACTGCACGCTCTGAATCTTTTTCTCATGCTCACCTTCTCCTTGTCCGTCCCCTCCCCAAGACATTTTCATTACTAGTCAAACACACTACTGATAGAGCACATTTTCACAATCAGACTTCTCTCATGACATTAAGTCAAAAATGTGAGACAATTCACTGCCAAACACATGTTTTAAGAAGAAACTTCACAAAACTGCTTTTGAGGAATAAAGAGAATTATGACCATCTGACCAAATGTTTTGAATGCCTTCTCAGCTGTGTACCTCTGCAGAACAATCCAGTTTTTCAAGAACCACTTTATTAAACTTTCTTACTTAATGCCTTCACATTGGATACCAATTAAAAAGATCTTTAAAACAACAACAACAATAAAATAATAATAATAATAAAATATGGCAAGGAATCAACTATCATGAAGCTTCTTAAAGATGCTGGGGGACAGAAAATTAGACCAGTTAGAGAGATTCTTTGAAGAGCTCTGGCACACAAAAAAAGATACCAAATGCCTAGAGATATGAAACGATTTATCCATTAAAGGATTAAAGGGGATAAAAGCATGTCAGTAAAAGTGTAGGCATATCGCTTCTCTCAGTCACTGCATAATAGAACAGAATGGAATGTCACTTAGATCAGCAACTAGGAGACTACCAAGTACCAAAACAGCATGGTCATTCTAAGACCCTATCTTCACCATTAAGACCTTGATCAAAGCCAAGATGCTAATAGGATAAGATGAGTTGATTATGAAACTTGTTGATTTCAAGACTGCATGTGACTATGTAGACAGACACTTTTATAAATGTGCTGAAAAAGTTTGGGATGGACGACAAGAATGGAATATTTTCACAAAATACATTATCAAAACCATAATCCTCAGTTAAATTCTTATGATAGCTATCCCTATAATTTGAAATCAATAGTGAAATAAGACAAGGATATAGTTGTAAATAGTCTTCACGGGTTTGCCGCCGAATCACATTGTGCAAATTCCACAACATGATCTGGCGGCAAACTTGTTAAGACTATTCACAACACATCCACTGGGAATGCTTGAAGAGTCACAACAAGAATATAGTTTCTGATCAATTCTGTTTATTTGTACTAATGAAATATGTCGACGCAACTCCACAAAGTAAATTACATCAGGCTACCAAAAGAATGGCCTTAAATTCAGATGTCTTGCTTCCACATATAATCTAGTAGTTTAAATGCAAAATCTGGATGTAGCAACCAAACATGTGCTAAAAGAATAAGCACAGAAAAGACAATTACAAATTTGTTTTGAAAATATGGAGTACATGGACATAAATGCATAAGTTGCAAAGTGGACAATGAAGATAATGTGTTGTCATCAAAACAACGCAGAAGTTCAAGTATCTAGTGTGATTTTCATTTTGAACATCAATGAAAAGACAACAGTTGTCAGAAAGAGCTGGAAAAGTTGAGACAGCCAGAATATGTCACAATAGTTACAAAAACCTGAATGTTCATCCACAGCAGAGACAATTTCCAGAAATAGACTCTCTGTAATAGAGAAAGAGAAAGTTTATTTCTAAGGAATATCCTTGGCCCTGAAAAGTCACAGCTGATGAGTTCATGTTTCACTTGAGGTTTAATAAGAAACTGAATGAGAATCTTACAAGATCTCAACCACAATAACGAGAAGAAGGGTGGTTTTCTTTGGACACAATAAAAGAATGAAAGCAGTAAAGGTTGCAAATAAGTTATTGACTTACTTAGCTCTCAACATTGTTTTCAAAATCATAAATACTCTGTTTAAAAAATGCAAAGAGAACACAAAAGTTTTTGCTCTTCGGCCAAAAAGACTGCATAAAATAAATTTTAGCTCTTAATGAAAACAACATTTTCTTATTTCAATAACATTTCATTCTATTATTTTTCTTACATATTTTTACTTTATGCCTAGCATATACAAGGCTTCAGCCAAAATATGTACAATAATTCCAATCACAAAAAGCAAAGGGGAGTCAGTGCTTATTTGTGGTGGCATAATAAGTTGTGCTGGATCAACATGAGACATTGACATACTGAAGGCAAACATGCATGACTGCAGATAAACTACGTTTAACATGGAAACAGTGATACATGATGTACCCTGCACCACACACCATATGGCAGCCTGTAAGGTACCGACATAGTTGAAAACAAATTAATCTTCCAACAGGGCAGCAATAGCAAGCATACTGTTGCAAACACCATATGAGACTTCTGCATAAAACTCCAAGACAACTAAAAACATTCAGTCTCCCTATTTAAAATTTGTGGAATGTCTGAGAATCCTGCACTAAGAAGAATCATATCAGAAATACAATCACTATGATGAAAATATTTCCAGAAGCAGGTGACATCAAAATTGACAGAATTAATTAATGAATGCTTCCAAACAGAGCTTCTGCAGAAAAGCCAAGACATGTGTTTATGGTGCTGCTTTTTTGTCTTCATAATTATAACTCATTTGATTCGGCCTGTCACACCTTCCACCCCTGCACCACTCTCATCATCTAAGAGAAGCGCCTACACGTTCTACACCTCTTTTGTGCCTAAACACAATTCCAAGTTTTTAGTCTTCACTCTGTGTTGATACTGTTGCAGTAATTAATCTCCATACAACCCTTATCATCATTATTGCCTTCATGCTAGAACAGTAACTTTTCACTTACATCCAGATCAGAATAGCAAAATGATTGACAGCTATTTAACAGTGTACTTCTGGGTGTTATGCCAAGTTGTTTTTGTTTTATACACAATATTTTGATAATCAATATATGCTTCTTTTGGAAGTACTGGAAGTAAACATAACAGAAAATCTCACACAGCTGAAGATAATGGTGGCATCAGTCATCAAAATATTCTGCATAAAATTGAAACAACAACTTGACAGACACCCACAAGCACACCATTAATCAATCATGCTGAGAAAATGTGAGAGAGAGCTCTATGAAGGATAGCTACCACAGTGAGTCGTTACCACAGAGATGTTTACAGAACTGTGTTACATGACTGCCTAAGGCAGACAATGCTTTAGGTCAATAATATAACAATGTGATTCATTTTTGTTGCTCATATTGTTTCTACATATATTGTATCTTTTCCATATACATTTATTTTATATGACAGGATGTTGGAAACTAGTTGCAAAAGTGTCTCACCATGCAAACCCAATAATGCTTGCAGATGATGAGCTTGTGAGCACATCCACTGGAGTTACAATGACACACCAGTAACTTTCTCTTTGTTTCCTGTTTTGATAAAACTATTTTATTTTAGAGCAAATGTAATAATCTGACTACAAATGTGTTACGTGTGGGAAAGAAGGGTCTACTGAATGTGAAGTGTATGGTCATAATGTGTAAAGACTGGAGTAATCAGTATGGAAAATGTGTTGTCTTTGTAAATGAATAACTGTCTTCTCTCTGACATACTTCACTTGCTACTTCCCTCTTCGTCTTTCCTCTTCCTACCGGTTCCGTGTTAAGACATGTGTATCAATGTTTTACAATGGAAATGTGGGTAAGTCTGATTGTACAAAGGTGAATAAGCAGCTTGCACGATGTCTGTTTAGCCACTATTATGACTATCTCGCTGAGATCTCTGTGAATTGTAGTAATTATTCAGAATCTGCTTGCCTTTAAATTCACAAAAGTCCTATTTGCTAGTGCGAATGATATTGGGGCACTTGAGAGACTGGAGTCTGATATGCTCATGAAAATAAGAAACCAAGCCAGTTATTCCTGTAAATTACAATATATTGTGCAGAATTAACATTTATATTCATCACCAATTTAACTCTCCAGTTATAGAGCTAAATTGGTGACCATGACAGGACCTTTGCCCACTGCTCGTGGAGGTGACAAACATGTAGTTTGATTGTATGATATATTTTTCAAATATGTCAAATACTGTGCAGTAAATTCAACTACTGCTATAGCAATCATTAAGCATGTAACAAATGATTATATTCCCATAGTTGGTAACCGTACAGCAATGTTATCTGACAATGCATCAAATTTTACCTGTAAAAAGTGGAAAGAATTTTTGTATGGTCAGGAGATTAAACTGATTTTAATACTGAAATTTAACCCTCAAGCCAACTCCATAGAAAGGATCTTTCAAGAGTTTAATCAGTTTATGAAAACATGTGCACCCAATAAACAAACAAAATGGGTAGATTTTCTAGCAGTCTTGAAGAGATAGATAAACCACCTTCGCTTACATTCAGCACCATACAACACAGCTGATTTGATAGAAAAAAAAGAAAGAAATGAATAAACAGATAGATCCCATACCAAATTTACCTCAAACTGAAGCCCCTGGGAAGAGAAAGTTAGACAATAATAACCTCCATTACAGAAAGTGTAAAATGAAGGGAAAAGCAACATGATAGGAGACGAGGAAAAATGCAAAGCTACTCTGTTGGAGAAAAGAAGTTACAGAAAACTCATTACAAATGTTCACTACTACTAAAGAAGAATAAGAAATGGCAGTAGTTGTTTACAGGGCATTTTAAAATAGTACAGATTCCATATGATAGCGTTAATTGTTAGCAATCCCATTAGCAAAAAGATTACAGGATTTTATTCGCACTGAGATCATAAGAAATATTTTCACCCAGTACAAAAGTAGAAAATAAACAATGAGCTCAGAAGTCATACTTTTTTACATGAGGTTATATTTATTACTTGTTCAGTTAGGCACTGCACAATGCTTTCAAATTATGGTTGATCTAATGCAATTAAAAATGAACAGGGATTGTCCTGCTTTTTGTGAATAATGTCCTAAGTTGTCTCTGAGATGCTTTATTTATATTCTACTAAATGAATCTTAATACTATTTTGTAAGTAACTAGATTATAGTGTAGCTTGTTGCAACTATTCAGTACATACACACTTGGTAACAATATGTATACAACCACTGTAATTTTTAGGATAAATTTGTAAAAGGGAATCAGAGTCAAATGACATTCCCCAAATAAGTATTTAGGTCAAGATGGTCAAGATTATGGAATATTGGAAAGGAACCAATGGATCTATCTTCCAGAAGGAATGGAATTTAACAGATGAACATGTAAACAGGTATATATTGATTGTTATGAAATGAGTAGATACTGTCTCGTGCAGAACATGTATGGTTATCTACCTGTGTTAACTGCAATATAAATTCTAGCAGTTTCAGAGGTTTGAATGAATAAGTAATGTGGAAACAAATGCCTGTACAGATCTAAGCTGAAATGTGTCAAGTGATAAAATAAATATGAATGCCCTAGCTTTAAGCCTTGATCAGGAAACTTCACGTAATGTTTCATTTACAGCCAGTTTTTAAAAAAAAATATTTCATTCCTATGTTACAGATCCAAGCAAACTTCTTACCATATAACAATAAAAATATGGAACCAAGTACACTGGGAGTAATTAATTAATGGTGACCTTGTAGTGATGTGAAGATCTCTTTCTCTAATGTATAAGTAACTACCTCATTTGCTAACAAATGAAAGCTGAAAAAACATTTGTAATGAACCCTGACAGTAATCTATTTGTATTAGCAATGTGATTAGAATATAGAGATTTTATTCCTCAAAGTTGCTAAGAATGAGACATACTCTTCCTAGGAGAATAAAACCATAGAACACCATACTACGAACATAAAATGACCATATCCTAGTGAAAATCTTGGTTACAAAATGGTCTGATGAAAAATATAGAGATGCCTTGGCTGGGTAATTTAACCTTTAGCCCTATATATGTTAGGTGATAAGAAACTCATCAATTAGTGTTAATAAATAGTAATATGATGCTTGGCTTGTTATACAGGTGCTTCTGACTAAATTTTGAAGAAAGTGCAGAATTTTGAAAAGTCATAAGATAATTAGACTGAGCCTATTTTTCTTACTTCCATGAAATTTTGTAAATATGTTTAAACCTATCTGCAATAGTAAGTAAAGTAGTCTCATATGAAATTAGTTATTAGGACAGCTTCTGATTTGTGAATAAGAAAAGGAACAAAGTTACGGCTTTAAAATGCCAGCTGAAGATAACCAGGTAAATAAGAAACATATACTTCTAGTAATATGTGAGACTTATTTCCATGGACAAATAAGCAAGTAAGGTTATAGAATTCTATGTACAAGTTTCAAACAAATTAATTTAATTTTACTTATATTTCTGTAAGTTCTGCCATTAGAATTTTTCAGTAGTTGCCACCTTTGCTGGGCTCACAAATTGGTGCTTGTAATGATTTCATTCATGTATTGGCAGTTTATTATCTTCACTCTTCGGTGAATGAACAAGTGATGTATTGTCTAGCTAAGTACAATTGACGGAGACACTATATGCACTAAACTGTTTCCCTCTGAGTGGAACTGAAGCACGAAATATGGAGTCTCTGATCACTTGGATGATCACTTCACACAGAAAAAGTAAGCTGTGAATGTATAAAATTTTGTCACATAATGTAAAAGCATCAGATGAACTCTTGGCTAAATAATAGTCAACTACTTGTGAGTGAGATGCACAAAGACACTGCATGCTATCCATTTGTTAAGTTATCCCTAGACTGAACATTCACCAATGAAAATGAGCTATGAAGTATCTGCAGTATTCTGTAAATAAAGTGTGCTAAAAATAGGACAGACACAGCTGTACAGTGGCCTCAGATTTATACTTACAACTTACAAGAATTCCTTATAAACAAATGCTGCTGCAAGTAAAAATGACTATTATTACATAAGGAGAAAACAAATTAACTGTACCCCAAAATAAACTTTTCTTGTCGCACACAGAGGTATCTCATGTGTGCAACTATTCCTACTATGTGTCTGTCTATTTTTTCATGATATCCACTGAATGTCAACATCATCATAATCTCCTGGAATCCTACCCTGAATGGCCTCGAGGTATCGAGTCCATTATTTCTGAAAAAACCTTCCTGGATGGTGTTGGCTTTTGATGGTGGGTCCTGAGACATCACGGCATTGCGTATGCTGCTTTACGGTCCTGTTCCATCGTCTGCAACACATGTCACCGGCCCTATCTAGTTGAAGCTCCCATTTAAAATTCCCTTGGATGTTATGACTAATCAATCTTTATCCCAGTCTTTTAAAGAAAAGAAACAGTAACCAAGTCACTTGTGTTTTGGTGGTACAAGTTGAATAATTAAAAGTGTAGTGTGCAACTATTGCTAGTGAAAATTGTGTAACTGGTGTGCCTCTTGAGAGGATGTAGAAACTATTAAAGACAACTGACAGCTGACAACTCAACATAATGAAGAACAGTATTGCTCTTTCTCTATATATGTATTTGAATAATACATGGGTCTGACAAGGCAAATTGTGCAAGACTTTATTTCTGCTCACAAATATACACTTATTTGAAGTTTTGGTTTATTTGAGATAGTAAATATGAATTATTTCTGGACATTTGGAATTAGTGAATGACTTTTGAATTTGATTTCATCAAGTATATATGATGATTTCTTTGTCTCAACAAAGGGGACTGTATATGACATATTACTAATTTTCTCCTTTTCTGTTTTGATAAAACCATTTTATTTTAGAACAAATATAACAGTCTGACTATAAATGTGTTATTTGTGATGAAGAAGGGACACAAGAATGTGGAGCGTATGGTCATAATGTGTGAAGTCTGGAGTAATAATGTTGGAAAATGTGTTGTCTTTGTAAATCAATATCTGTATTTTGTCTGACATTCTTCGCTTGTTGCTTCCCTCTTCATCTTTCTTCCTTCTAGCTGAGATCTGTTAGACACCTGTTTCAACATTTTACAGTGGAAATGCAGGTCAGTCTGATTGTATGAAGGTGAATAACAAGCTCGCATGATGTCTGTTAGCCACCACTATGGCTATCTACCAAGATCGCTATGAATTGTATCAATTATTCAGAACCTGCCTGCTTTTTAACTTACAAAATCTGTAATTTGCTAGTGTAAACAATATTGGTGCACTCAAGAGATCAGAAGTTGACGTGATCGTGAAAATAAGAAACCAAGCCCATTATTCCTGCAACTGACAATATTTTGTGCAAAATAAATATTTCTATTCATTGTCAATTTAATGCTCTAGTTATGGAATTAAGGAGTGCACACCTGTTGGTCCACAGTCATACTGTGTGCACTTGGCATAGTCAACTGGCAATACAGCTCCTTTCCCTGCTTAACTGTCAAGCACTTCATTGCACATTTAAAATGGAAAGCTGCATACAGTTTTATTTTATTGCACTTTCACTCATCATGAAGATGACACACTGAGTTGCTGACAGAAACAACAAACTGACTGTTGCATACAAGCTTTTGGCCAAAGCCTTCTTCCAAAAAGAAAACACATCTCACAATCTCACAAGCAAGCATACCTCACACACACAAGTTTTATCTGCAGCCACTATTGTTGATATTCCAACTCGGATTTTCAGTTATTTGATGTTTCATTTTTCATCATTTCTGTGTACCAAAGTTCACATGCAAAGTAAATACTAAAAAATCTACAATCTGCAGCAGACATTCTTGTTGACACAGTGATTTATCTTATAAACCACCACCAAAGCAGAAATGGTTCAAAATGGTTCAAATGGCTCTGAGCACTATGCGACTTAACTTCTGAGGTCATCAGTCGCCTAGAACTTAGAACTAATTAAATCTAACTAACCTAAGGACATCACACACATCCATGCCCGAGGCAGGATTCGAACCTCCAACCATAGCGGTCGCTCGGTTCCAGACTGTAGTGCCCAGAACCGCACGGCCACTCCGGCCGCCACCAAAGCAGAAATATCTAGGCTACAATAAAGACAAACAATGTAACGCATGTGATGCTTATGAGGACACAATCAAAATGGTTTCTCCTCAGAGTAAGTATAAAATATCCTTTCATACCCAGGAAGCGAATAATAACCATTGTTTGTCAACATACATGCATTAGCAACATACAAAGGATAAGAGTTACTAGTTGATGCCACACTAACTCAAAATATTTCGTATAAAGAATCGTGCCCTTTGTGGGAATAAATACTACATTGCAATTTATTTTTCCTTGGAAATATTTTCAGGCCCCTAAGTTTCTCTTCTTTTCCATGAAAATGCACTACAAGTATTGCATTCAAAACAGCTCTTTCCTACTTGCACCAAATGTAAGATACAGCTCAAAGGATGTAACTGAATTTTCCTCATATATTGTTGGGTGTTCCAGATCTACCAGACTGTATGCATACTGTTTGCTGCAGAGTTTGATGATCTGCTAGTGAGACAAACAATGGAATGGCATGGGCCTCCAGCAACAATACTATATGGTCACTTATAAATCCATGAAGGCCATGCCATCAAGGTGAACAGTTTGCATTTACAAGACTTTTATCAATTGCAATTTTTATTGTAATCATGCCAGAATAATATAAATAACAATTGTATTATATGATACCTGCTGTTATACAGAAACGATATGCAGTTCCTGCACGTATATGGACAGATATTAGGTTAACTACACACAAGTCTCTGGTGTGTAATAAAGCGGGATACAAATTCCAAGTTATTTGCAGAAAAACACATTCTGAGCTAATTTATTATTCTTCCACTGAAAATGAATAGTATTCTAAATGGAATGAATTTATGGCACACTACTTCAGCTGATAATGTATATTGAATGATAAAGAAATGGGTTTGAATTAAATAAATGAAAGATAATGAGTCTCCCTGAGCAAAAAGTTTATATACATATACATACATACATTATATACAAATATTGGCAATGTAATTTCAGCTCTCAGAGACTGCAGACGTGTGCAAGTTGCGCTTGCATGAGTGCGTGTGTGTGGGTGTGTATGTGTGTCTACTGCTGATAAAGGCCTTACAATTGTGTGAATCTTTTTATTGTGCCTATCGTGACTCAGCATCTCCGCTATATGGTGAGTAGCAACTTTCTTTCCCTCATATTGTTACATTCCATCCTGGATTTTCCTTTGTTTGATATACATATATTTGAATGACAGAAGAGAAGAACTACCAAGCTTCAGGGACAAAATAATAGGGTACTTACTGTTTCTGGAAGTCATCTTAAATGGTTAAATATGTCATTTTAAGCTTGTAACATACTTTTCCCCCAAAGAATTTCAATATTTAAAAAACTGAAATTTAAATAATATGAAATTTAAATATTATGAAAGCCCACTACAACGTTCCATTTGAGTCATGTGACGCCTGTGACACCACTGACTAGCACACTGCTCCCCCTATCATAAAGCTCTTTCACAGTGACATCTTGTTTTAAATTTACGTTTTTGAAAATGGATAACAAGCTGTGTGTAATACCACATTGCACAGATACATCAATAAAATCTCCTGAAAAAATTGTGTTTGAGTGTTCCATAGAATGAGAAGAGGCAAAAAATGTGGTTGCAACTCACTCGTAGAGATCTAAACGTGACAGTGGCCACTATGTGTGTTTATTTCACTAAGGATCATTTTGATGTTAAGTATATTTTCCATATGAACACGGTGTCACCTGCAGCATAATAGTTAGTGTGCTGGACTTCTAATGCAATGTTTGCAAGATTGAACCTCATTCAGAGCATGGTTTTTCTATTTTTTCCCCCCTATCTTCACTTAATGCTACTGTTTTCTTAAATTTACTTTATCCGAAATACAGCTAAGTAAGAGCTTTAAATTCTATATCATATTACATTTTAATCTCTATTTTCATTAATTAGCTTCATTTTACACCTGATCAGTGGTGGCTCTTGAGTGTTCTGGATGTTCACAAATTTTTAGATTCAGGTAAATCTGAGTGTGTGAAATTAATAGCATCTGTCATATAACAGTTATGCTTATCAACAAATTTATACAAATACAGCCACTGCCAATAATAATAACAACATTAATAATAATAAAATAATAATAAGATGTGTGACAAAAGAAAGATTTGTTTTTTTGGAATTTTATTGTTTTGCGCGTAATTAATTACAGTTTAGGACAACAACAAAATAATGTGCAAGCTTTTGCAACTCTCCATTTTGCATTTTTGGGTAAGTGGGAGGTTTTGTGCTTTTCCATTTTTTCAGATAAATGTACAAGGTTGCTAAGAGATATATTATAGTTCATGAATTTCATTCTGGGCTGAAAATCAGATACTCCTATGCTGCACCCACACAACAACTTGTGCTAATTCTACACTTCCTTGTTAAATGTTCACTTGTAGTCAGACTCGTTTGATTTCATCACTCTCTCAATCAAAGGATCCTTTCTCCGATGCCCTAGTTCCTTTGCGGCTAACTTTTCCTGGTAATTTACTTTTCTGTTCCCACAGTGAGATTTTCACTCTGCAGTGGAGTGTGTGCTGACATGAAACTTCCTCACAGATTAAAGCTGTGTGTCGGATCAAGACTCGAACTTGGAACCTTCGTCTTTCCCGGACAAGTGCTCTACTGTCTGAGCTACCCAACAGTGACTCATGACCTGTCCTCACAGCTTTACTTTTCTGTCAGCATTTAAAATATATTCAATATAGTTCATGTTTACACTGCACATTAAAGCCAAGTCCCGTTCATTAAACAACCAACTCCAAACACAAAGTGCCTGCCATTTGTGGAAATGATTAAACTCAAGTAATAATGTTTACCAACATGGTCACTTGATTAGAATAAAAATGAAGTGCTGAGATCCATAAGGGCCTCAAGCACACTGCCATCAATTCCACATTTAATTGAATATTAGAGAAATGCGTGTTACAGGTTTTTGTGGATTTATACAATGTGGGCCTACAGCACAGATAAACCTGACTCACCACAAGATTAACAGATTCAGGAAGCATGAATAAATCCTTCACACTCACAATTGACAGTGATGTGCTTTAGGCCCTTATGACTCTCACAAGGGAAATTCCCCATCGCACCCTCTCATGCTTAGTGCTAAGATGGCTCAGTGGATAGCCCGTCAAAAACTGAACACAGATCAAGGATGAAAACAGGAAGAAGTTGTACTGAACTGTAAAAGAAAAGCAAAATAAAAACAGCGAACGGTCCAAGCTTAACAAGGGCAATATTAAGCGCACAATCAGAAGCGCGGTGTTGCAGTTGACTGATCATGGCGTCATACTGAAGCAGATGAACTGTGTTCAAACTCTCTAATGCCATTTGTTTTTATTTATTTTTTTCACAACATTATGAACTGCCCTTTTGGTCATTGAAATGTTTG